>NC_056744.1:626580210-626647710 GCF_019279795.1 Protopterus annectens
CTTCAGAGGTTTCTAACAAAGAAGATCGAGGGACTCCAGCACGTGCAGTACACAGACTGACTAAAGTCTCTGTCACTTTACTCTGTATTGTAAGAGTTCTTAGGGGAGGCTTATGCTTGTCTTATATAGCAATTTCAGACCCAAACTTAATGAACTTGCTGCATATCTGTAAATCAAACAGGACTAGGGCCACCTGTTCCAGGGACCTAAATATGGCCTGTGACTTAAATAGGACATGCTGGAGGGACAGATTTATCTCCCAGCAACTACTGCATCTTTGGAATAGGCTACCTATTTATGTGAAACTGAGCACCTCTATGACACTGCTCAAAAGGAAACTGGACGAATTGAGGGGGCACCATAAATTCTTACCAGGAATAGCTCCCACAACTCTCTGGGTATGGGCAGTTATTACTAAA
The DNA here is from genome assembly GCF_019279795.1 of Protopterus annectens. Taxonomy (NCBI): domain Eukaryota; kingdom Metazoa; phylum Chordata; order Ceratodontiformes; family Protopteridae; genus Protopterus; species Protopterus annectens. The sequence continues at coordinate 626,580,630 of NC_056744.1, forward strand.
TGCAATCTTGGGTATTAACTAACATTTCTAAGGTATTACATTGGGATGAAACGGCTAGACTTGAAGTGATCTCCTGGTTGACAGCCTAGTAATCTCCTCTGATCGTAAGATCTTGGAAGGTGTCAGAAGCTTGGTTAACAATTTATTCAGTCCTTACATTGTTCTGAAATTTGTTTCCTGTTACTTGTTTTAGTTGTGCATTCCATCATCTTGCTTTTCTGACAGGCATGTACATGTCTGTGTTGCATCCTGTCTCCCTCCTTCCATTTAATAAGCATTCAGGTAGCATTTTACTTTTTTCAACAACTCACCTACTCATGGTAGTGCATCTGCTTGCAGGTCAAGTCTTGTTTATCTCTTTGAGAGTCAGGCACTCAAACAGACAGACTACTTCAATAACACTCACTTCTCAGATGTGATGCGACCTCAGAAACAGCATATTTAAAGTTTGGGGCTTTGGGGATAGAGGCCCCATTGCAGGGGTGCAGATGTTGCTGCTAATCTTAATTAAAACTGCTTCTGAGTGACTGGCAGCAGTTTTCAGAAACTCAAACAGATGGTACAGTAGTAGGTCTAAGTATTAATCTATATTTTTCAGTGTGTCCCTGAATGTCTTTCTGTGTAAATTAATAACTGAAATGACTTAACAGCAAAGTACATATACAGCCAGCCTACTAGTACAGATGGCTGTCATTAAGCAAAGTACCTCCTGCTTTACTTTTATTATTATGCTTAATAATGGACATGAGTTGCTCAGAAATTATCTGAGAAGACTATTGTTTGAGCACCTCCTGTATGTGACATGAAATATTTTATGTGAAAGTGACATCCATTGAGGGAGTAGCCCAACGAAGAATGTTTCTACTTATATTTATTTGTGTTTGTCCTCTGGGAAATTCCAACTTGGAATAGTCCATTGTCATCAGAGGCCACAATAGAAAAGCTCTATACATGCAAGACACATCCACTACCTCTCTTCAGTATAATTTCAGGCACCATGTTTCTTCTGACATCCTAGACCAGTTAAATGGATCCAAAAATATAGCAGATTGTATACCACAGGTGCAGAAAGTAATTATGTTTGTCAATACTATGACTAAGGAAAAATCAGCAAAATATTATTGCGCAAAAGAAAAATGTGTAATTTACTGAACAGAGTCTTACGTAAAGGTTTCATCATCTATTCCTTCATTGGTGATGTAGTTGTTCTGAAGATATAGCTCTCGAAGATCATGTAGGTTAGTGAAGGCTCCCGTAGGAATCTTTTGAAGCTTGTTGCTCTACAACAATATAAAACAACCCACATCATCATATATATTGTTTTTGTTTTTTTTTACATAAGTAAGCCACTGTATTTGCATGCAGCATTTATATTGCAAAGTATGAGTTCTGTTAGTCCAGTGCAGCATACTGTATAATGTATACCCTCAGTACTATACAGAGTAATTAAATTGCAAAAGGAAATTATCATCCTAGCCAGTCCTACTAATGAAAATTCTGATTTTGCATGTAAAGTACGTTATGTTTTGGAGCAAATAAGGAAAACATTTCAAAATTTCAACCATATAATCTTAAAGCACACACAACCTTTGCAAACCTAGTTCAGCACCCATTAACTATCTGAAAGTCACAGTTTCATGTCTCACTTACCAGTATCAATCCTGATAAATTGTTCTGTTGCAGAAAGCTACCAACCCATGAAACTGTGACCATCATCCCACTCCACAAATGTGATAACCTTGGCCAATATTGACTAATTGCAATACTCTTAAAATGAGCAAAAATACACAAGAAAGTAGCACATCAAGACATTTTACAGCACTTTAGTATTAACAACTTTCTAACCTCCCCACATTAATGTTTTAGACTTCATCATGGAACTGAGCCAGTTTCCTTCTTTGATCAAGAGCATCACATAAAACAAATGAGCAGTAAAGAAGCAGTCAGCTGCATTTTCTTTGACCCTTTGACATAGTATATCATGTTACCTGATTAAGCCCCTTAGTCAGTTTCATCTGTTTCCCTTCCTACATAGTTTGCTTCGCCAGCTATGTGGTAAACAGAATCCAAGCCATATGACTGGAAAGCAGACCACTAGAGTCCCTGTCAATCCACTCAAGTGTCCTTCAACAGTCATATCTTTGACGCATACTATTCCAAGCCTTCACAAACATCATGTCACTGGCATAGTGCTCAACAGAAACAATACAATATGTTGATGTTACCACACTAAATTTCACATCACACACTACCTCTGCCATTAACACATTTTTGCATATTGCTTTTAACAATGTCTGGTGTTGGCTTAAGTACATCCATGCTCAAACTAAATACAAAGAAAATCAAATTAATGTTATCTACTCTGAAAAATATGAACCGGCTTTAGCCAAAAACCTAAAAAACACTAAACAAGGATGCAACAATAGTGGAAAATGCGTCCTGCTTTAAACTACTTGGAGTTTCTTCTAAATTAAGCCCATGATTCCCACACCCCATGAATTACACTAGTTACTGCTACATCTGTCTTATTAACCTCACTTTTCTACTCATCACTTCTTTTCACTACTCATTTACAAAACCAGAAAAATCTTATAATCATGCCTTCAGCATCTCACTGGGTCACTTTCAGAGAGCACATCATTGTGTGCCATTTACTCACTAATTTCTTTACTATCCCATTAAGTGATTGCCTCTCCAATCACTCATCAAATACTACTTCCCCAAACATTAGCTCAAGTCCGCTAATAAACTTCTCATTATCCCTCACCATTCTCCCAATAAATACAGCAATGCAGAATTCTCTACTAGAGTCCCAAAATACTGAAATAATCTCCCCCCGCCCTTATCAAGTATCACTGCTCAAAGGAATTTGCTAATATGGGTGTACATGACAGGTCAGTAACCTTTAAGTACTGTACAACAAACCTATTAACTCTCATATCACATGTTTTTAGCACTTCATACACAATACCCCAACTCTTCCCCTTCCTAATATTCTCTGATCTTAAATCCTCTGGGAAAATGAGTCTCACTTACATATAATGAGCATATTTTGCATTCCTGCTGAAGCTCTATATTAATTAAAACTGGAATGTTATAAACACTCCTATGAACAGCTTTGTTTATATTCATATGAAAACATTGTCATTGTCATTTCTGTATACATAAACCCACGAGCAATCTACTTCTTACCTATACAGAAAACATTTTGTTATTTACATTGTGTGAAAATTAATATGTACAACTGGGCATACTCTGTGCAAACTAATATGTCACAATTGGGAAGTACCTATAGCTATATACTGGTATTTTAGTTCTGTTAAAAGCTTGTTTTATTTATGCTGTATTTTACCATGTGTTTAACTAAATAAATATTTTATGTTGTGCTAACATTTTATACTATATTGTCTGCAACTTCTAACAATAACCTATGTTACTACTGCCAACCTACCCCCTACCCCCACACATAGACACATCCATGCCTCCTGTTAAAATGGAAATCTTTGCCTAGTCAAGCCACCCTGGATAATAAATGCAAACCATCAATCAATCAATCAATCAATGACTCAGTGGACAGCATGAATATCTCAATCCACCACCACAAGTCAAGCAGAGGCACGAACATTGACTTCAAAAAGTGATGAAAAACTGGGATGTTACACACAAAAAATATTTAAATACTTTCATCCAAATGGTATTGACCAAGGACTTCATCAGAACTCTGCATATAGCCCATCTTCTGTACACACACACACACACACACACACACACACACACACACACACACACACACACACACACACACACACACACACACACACACACACACACAGTCATCTTTGCATTTTTGCATCTATGTGTTAGATGATCCTCCATCTAAACTCCCAAGTACTTTACTGTGTCTGCAGCCTCAGTTTCTAATCACTATGTTAACCTTTATATCATGCGCCATCATATTTAGATAAGCTTGAATATTTACCACACATTATAGCTGCAAATTTGTATTGGTTCCACAAGATACCATTGCCTTTGAACTATTCTGTTATTTGTGAAAGCCTTACTAAAGGGCATGGCATGGAAAACAGTGCCTGAATAACTAACCAGCACAGGATTATCTGTATATTTGAGAACAGTAGTCTTCCAACAGAATTGCCACAGATCCTTTACAAAGACTGCAGACAGCAGAAGGCTCAGGATGGAAGTATGTGGAATCACAAGACTGAAGACTCTGACTTGGCTGGATCTTTCTTACAGTATTTACTGTTCTTTGGATCTGGGATATCATTAAATACCTACTGACTACAAACAGCAGAGTCACATAGAATCACTATCAGGATGTATTGGTTTAATATTGTCTAATCAATTCCCCTATGAAACCTCAACTTACAATAGACTAAGGTACCAAAACCCCAAATGCAAATGCCTGAAACACAGAAAGGCTGACATTTCCAAATGTAAGCAGTTTTGAGCACCACTAATGTGGGAGGCAAGACCTAACACCCTCCCCAAACTTAAATATACCAACTCCACACGAAGAAGGGAGAAAGCCCCCAAAACAAAGGAAAATCACTATTGGCACACACTTAGAAATCACACCAACAGTGATCTCTAGGGAGAACAGCAATCTGTGTTTCTCAACCTCTTCTGATTCAGGCATTTAACACCTGATTAATTTTTTTTTTCAAATAGAAATTTTATTCATTTTGCTTTATAGACATATCACAAGCAGTTGTAGTTTAGAAATGAACATTAATACATAAGAGAACATAAAATTATTAACTATGTACACTATGTACAACAGTGCTGCTTAGGGATAATGCAACCCCTGAAGATAACCTTAGTAAAACAGAAAAACATATATGAGGGAAGGTAGGTACTGTAACTACACAGAATGTATTACCCTTCATTTAAGATATAGATATGAGATCGGATAGAAAACATATATACTTATCTTGAGCCACAAAAATGAGGGGAATGTGGGAAACAAAAAAGGAGTTAAAGGATCAAAAAGAAACATAAAAAGGAAGAGCTCTTAGTAGTAGGGTTGCCAACTTTTCAAATGCCCAAAATGGGACATTTTTGGTACAAACATCAGGTTTTGCAGGGCAAAACATACCCAAGGCCAGTACAAAGGACAGAACTTCACTTTTTTGCCTAAATAAAAACTTATTCTTTTAGCATTTTAGTTGCTTATTCAGTTTCTTATAACATTTAGGTGTTTTAGATACAGAATAACTGTTTTATGCAACTATTACATAAACTATAGGAAATATGTTTGTCCTAAAAATCTCAGGACATTTGCCATTTTTTCGATTTCTTTGCAGGGCACAACTACCCAAAGAGGGAGTGTCCCTCGCAAAGTGGGACAGATGGTAACCCTACTTAGTAGTATTGTACCAACTCAGATTACCAGTAGTTAGGTGTCAGCCAAAAGCTCAAATATGAAATTCCAGAATTTCTGGAAATAGGTATGTTTATACAAATTTGTTATTAAAAGCTTTTGTGAAGTAATGTATTCCTAAACCCTCTGCAAGGCATCTTAGAGCGATCTAGCCAGTGTTTGTAAATGTAGAATTTAACTAATAAGCAAAGTGTTATTAAGATATGAAGTCTTAAGTTTGATAGTTTAAGATTAGTAATGTGTAATAATACCATCTCCCAGGAGAGGGTTGATTTGTGGTAGCCCATCTTGTCCAGTCTCACCTTGAGAGAGCACCAAATATTGTGAGAGTATCGACAAAACCATATTATATGTAGGATATCAGCCTGGGGGTAGGAGCAGCAGGGGCATGCAGGAGATACATTCGGGTTAAATTTATTTAAATGTGTAGGAGTGTAGTATAAGTTATTGTTAATCATAAATTGTGTATAAGTATGCTTTTTAAATGGGGAGAATAGAAGGGTGGATTTAATGGCTGATATCTTTTGTTTTTCTAATAAGATAAACCCTTGTTGATCCCAGTATACTATCTTATCTTGGTACTGAATTGTAATTATGGATTCATAAGAGAGGGATAGCATATTTTTCTTACTTGCTAAGATCTGCAGCACTTTAGATACCTGGTTGAAGTCAGAGTCAGCAAGAGTGAGATCTTGAAGTAAGGATGCAATAATTTCTCTAATTTGCTGCAGAATTATGACGTATTTCTTAGATACATTTAAGGTAACTCGTAGTTCTAGGGGCGAGGAAGCTTTATGTTTATGAATATCCCAGAGTGTGTAGTCTTTTATTAGAGGGTAGTCAACAAGGTTAATCATGCTGTTATTCAGTTTGATATTGGGGTTTAAATGGATGGGTTGGAATAGAAGGAGAGCTTTGTCAAGTTTCAGGGATTTAAAAATCTCTTGGAAAGATTTGATTTTGCCCTTTAAGATGTGGTGTAACTTTAACTTCCCAAGAGTTAGTGGGTCTAAGAAGGGGAGAGCTTTAGGATACAAATTATTTTCCAGAGCATGATTATACCACATTTTTACCCACAGGGGAGTCCACATTTGGTTGTTCGGCTGGTAGTTGACAATTGTAATTAATCTGTTAGCATGCAGGATTCTACAGTAGAGTTGAAGGTCTGGCATGCCAAGACCTCCCCTAGATTTTGGGAAAATAAGTCTTTGGTATGACGCACTTATCGACTTTGGATGCCAGATGAACTTTGCTACAGCTTTGTGAATTTTATTGAAGAATGTGTTGGGAATAGAGGAGAGAGATGCATACAAGTGATAAGTTTTGGGAGGATGTTCATTTTAATGATAGATGTTTTAGATAGTAAAGGCAGTTTCATCTGTTGCCATCTGGAACATGTGATGAATTTGATATTACCCATCTGTAGATATGCCATCTGACAAATGTGTTGTTTTGAAATTTTTACAAGTGGGAAAGACTATGCAAAATGGGCAAAAATTAGAACATAAAACTTGCTGAATTTTTTTGATTCCAGCCACTGGTGCCAGCATATGGCAGGTAAAGAAGAGTTTCCTCATATCCAAATCGCAGACATCTCTTATGTGAAAAGATGCAAGTGTAAACTTTATATAACAATACATGGATATGCAAATGGGTATGCTAGAGTAGGACGAAGAGACGAAGAAGGAAGGACAGAAGGAAGAAAGTGTTGCGGAAACAGATAGTCACAAGACTGGAAAACCTCCATTATCAGTCTTAACAAAAAGCTGAGATCCCTTATCAAATCCCCTAAAGCCAGCTATGAAGGCAGAATTGTGGCTGACACCAAACACAACCACAAAGCATTCTATAGCTATATCAAAAACCTCAAAGGCAATACATAGATTTGATCTGAGTTATTGCACAATGGCACCTCCTTTACTGAGCCGCCAGATATAGCCAACATACTGGCTGACAGATTCAGTGCCAACTTTACCCCCCCAAGGGCCCTATCACAATACCAGCAGAAAGCCTGGTACCTACCATTTCTGTGGCACAGGTAAAAGCTGCATTGTCCAAAGCCAAGAATGCAGCATCCATGGGACCTGATAATATCCCTGGCTGCATCCTACATGAGCTACAAAATGAACTGGCACCACATCTGTGTGCCCTGTTCAATCACAGCCTTACCTCAGGCTATGTCCCTAATGAATGGCGCACTGCTACAGTCATCCTGCTCCATAAAGGGGGAGCAACTACAGACCCTGGGAACTATCGTCCCATTAGCCTGATGAGTCTGGCATGCAAAGATATGGAGCACATCATCATGGACCTGCTTAACAAAGATATAGGCAATCTCCAAACTCTTGACCCCATACAGTTTGGCTTTGTCAAGGGGAGATCCTACCTGCTGAACTGGGTTGATTTCTTTGAGGCAGTCACCAAGGCTCTGGATGAGGGTAAGGCAGTGCATACAGCCTACTTCAACCTGGCCAAGGTCTTTGATAGCATTCCCCACTCAGGTATCATTGATAAACTCACCAAACTAGGCATCAATCCTTACATCACTAGGTGGGTTGCAAACTGGCTCACAGACAGGACCCACAGAGTTTTAAGTTGTGGATTCCAAGTCAGACTGTTGACCAGTCATGAGTGGAGTCCCACAGGGCTCGGTCCTGGGCCCTCTCCTGTTTGGCATCTACTTCTCAGAAGTCCAGACCAACACAGAAGGACTCTGGCTGACCAAGTTTGCTGATGACTGCAAGCGAGGAGTCATTATCAACTCCCCAACTGAAGCAGACATCCTACAAAAGGGCCTCTCTGAGACCAATGACTGATGTCTTAACCATGGCCTGAAGCTTAATGCCAAAAAATGTGTTATCATCTCCTTTGGAAAAAAACTCAGTTCCCATAAATAACCACATTGATGGAGCCCACTAAGCACTGAAGGGGCCATAAGAGATCTGGGCACCCAGGTCAACAGCCACCTCACCTTCGACCACCACATTGCCACTGTGATCAGAAAGACCTGCTATGTGGCACAACTTATAACCAAAGGTTTCACACCCAGGAAGAAAGAGGTCATCATCCCTCTCTACTCATCCCTCATTAGACCAGTCATCGAATATAATGCCCCATTTGGCATGTACCTGGCCAGACACCTACAACAGCTGGAGAGGCCACAAAAGTATCTCACAAAAAGGATCCTAGGCCTTAGACACATGCCCTATATGGACAGACTCAAGAAACTTCAGCTGTTCTCAGTCTCTTATCATCTACTTAGAGGTGATCTCTGCTTGACTTAAAAAGTCATGTCCGACCCAGCCCTACTTGAAATGCTATGTAAAGAAATCCCATTTCCCCCATGCCACACACTCCAGAGATCACAACCTCATTACCACAATTAACAGAACATGCTGCAGGGAAGGGTTCATCTCCCAAGGACTGCTCATACTCTGCAATAAGCTTCCCATTCATGTCAAGCAGAGCAACTCCCTGGCCCTCTTCAAGAGAAATCCTGATGAGTGGATGGGTAACAGAAAGTTCACTCCAAGATCACTCCAGTTGTCCTACTGGATAGGGGCACTATGAACTAACATCGAGTGGCATGGTGCCTGGGCAATTTTTTTTGGCTAGGCTTGTAAAGGCTCCAGGGCCATTAGCCTAGCACACACCTATGAACCTATGAGAAATATCCAATACGACAAACATGTAATTTTATTTTTAGCAGCAATGTCACTCCCCTCCTCTGAGCATCCTACTTGTTTCTTGATTGCTGGTTCAGCATAAACCAAATAATTCACATCTGATGTAAATTCCTCCCTTTTGGAAAGAGTGAAACTCACACTGTACATATTCCATGTTGGTTTGCAAAGATGAGTCAAGAGGCCATGCCACAGGATTTGTATCTCTGTCCATATCAGGCACTTGTATATCAGATGGGATGACGTATGTATGCATCTCTGTGTGCATACAACATATAATTCTGTACAATGTGTTTAGATTCTGGGGAGGCCTGTTTCTGCTGCAGCCCCAAGCTATCACTAACAATGAACCACTCCACAGTATTAAACTTCTCTGGAGAAGTGTTCCTGTCTGAAACCCCAAAGTTTACTGAGAGGAGTATTTCATTCCCTTTATTTGCTGAGCATACAGCAAGCCACTCGCTGCTTAAGCTGATTTCCTTGTCTCTGGTAGTGACAATAAATGTAATGTGTCTGCATGCTTGGTCAACGATGTAAGAGTTCAATGTTTTGTCCAACTTTATCTCAAGTATCCATCTGGAACATTTGACTACTTCATCATTCCTTGTAAATTATTCAGTAGTATTTGCCTAAATATTTGCTTTCACGTGTTGATTTACCAACCACTTGGTGTGAGAAACTTAACAAATGCATTCTTAATATCTCAGAAATAAAAGGGCAAAGGGGGGGGGGCAAGATGGTGAGCAGTTAACAGAACTGTTTTTTAGCTCTGCTTCATTTTAATATGAAATGTGAAATCATTATGGCTGGTGATTTTAATTGTATTTTATCAGACAAAGATTCCACTGCAGCTAGAAAGCTTGAGAATCACATCTTCAGCCAAACACTTAATAAATTTTGTAAATCTAATCTAATGAATTTAAAGAATATATATGAGCTAAGGAAAACTAACTCATTTCAATTTACCCATTTTTCATATACATATGGAACGCAAACAAATATTGACAAAATTTTTGTTTCAAACAATCTGTTATCACGTATCGGAGAAGGTTCAATAGTTTCATAGGCTCATAGGTTCATAGGTAGGTACTAGGCTATTGGCCCAAGGGCCTACATAAGCCTAGCCAGCAAGGTTCCATGGCTTACACCACCCAAGAAAGTTATTTTCCTGTGCCACTGTCGAGCAGAGACACAGAAGTGATCCCCAGGGTGTATTTCCTAGTTCCCATCCACTCATCAAGATTTTTCTTGAAGAGTGCTAATGAAGAACTTTGCTTGACATAGATGGGTAGCGTGTTCCAGAGTATAGGAAGTCTCTGGGACAGGAATCTATCCCTCCAGCGTGTCCTGTTTGTTGTGGTAACAAGGTTTAGGTCCCTAGAGTGTGTAGCTTGGAGGGATTGGGATTTCTTTAGGTGTAGCATGTCCAACAGCTCTGGGTTTGACATAGCTTTATATGTTAGGCAGAGATCACCTCGGAGTAGGCGATATGCTATGGAGTAAAGCTGGAGTTTTTTGAGGCGGTCAGTGTAGGGCATTTGTTTGAGGCCAGTAATCCTCTTTGTGATGTACTTCTGTGGCCTTTCCAGCTGCTGCAGATGTCTTGTGAGGTACATTTCAAAAGGGTCATTGTACTCTATAATGGGTCTAATGAGTGACGAGTAGAGGGGAACAATGACCTCTTTTTTCCTGGACGAGAACCCTTTTATGATGAGATGTGCCATAATGCTTTAATCTTTAATATTAATTTAAAATCTGACAATTTAATACATCACAAGAAATCACCAATGTACATTATTAAAATAAAAGGATTCAAGGATTGGTATGTTAAAAAGATCAAAACTTTCCTAGAAATAAGCATGAATGGTGAAGCATCTGACATTGTCTTATGGGATTTGTTAAAGGCTTATTTAAATGGAAGAGTTACAAGCTGGTATATTAGTAAAACAAGATAATGGGACAAAGAACTGAATACACTACAGGACAAAATATATACACTAAGTTAAATCTAAGAACTAAATGACACTATCAGTCAGTCTGAATTTAAGAATTTATATACAAAATATGTTGAAATTCTAAATCATAAAGTTTCAATAAACCTGGAAAAACTTAAATTTCAGGCATATTCAGTAAACCATTTAAGCTGCATAAACTTGCTCTTAGATCAAAGAAAATGAACAAACTAAATCATATCAAAGAAATGATAACACATATAAATAATAAAAACGAAAGAAAAACAGATATTAAAAGTATTCTTGAGGGTTTTAAAATATGTTATGAAAATATAAATAAATAATAAAAATAATCTAAATAATGATAGTATAGTTGAAACTTGTCTAAGGGAAAATATAAATAATAAACTAACAATTGAACAAATAAAAATTGATAGATTATTCACTTTAACAGAAATAAAAGATCAAATAAAAAAGTTAAAAATAAATAAGGAGCTAGGCTTAGATGGCCGTATATCATAACTCTATGAAATACTACCAGGTGATGCAGTTAAAATATTAGAAAAAATCTATACAGAAATAAAAAAAAACAACTGCTGAAGTCTTCCCATCATGGAAATATTCCCTTTTATCACCTATTTTAAAATAGAATAAGGATTCTACAAAGTGTTCATCATACAGACCTATTTCACTTTTACATGTGAGATGTTCATGTTCATTTTAGCTAACAGAATTAATCAACTTATAGCTAAACTAATTAACAATGATCAAACTGGGTTTATTTAAAATAAATAAGTACAGGATAACATAATAAGAATACATACATTAATAGACTATGCTAATGAAAAAGAGTTTATATCATTAGTCTCAATTTAGATAAGGCTTTTGACTCAGTTAATTGGTCGTACCTGTTTAAAGCACTTAAAATGTATAAGTTCTCATCTCATCTAATTGCATTAATTTCTAAGTTATACAACTCTTGCGATTATGTTAAAATATTTTTTTCATTCCAATTCCTTTAAATTACAAAAAGGCACAAAACAAGGCTGTCTATTATCACCTTTACTTTTTGTATTAGCTATAGAACCCTTTGCTAATAGTATTAGATCCAAGAACATTAATGGTATCAAAATAAAAGCAGATTTCAAACTAAACATTAATTTCTTTGCTGATGATATTTACTAACAACAGGAAATATAGAAAATTCATTAGAACATATATTTAGTTCTATGAGTCAGTTTGATGAAATCTCAAACTTAAGATTTAATCATAATAAAACAAGTACAATATTAATTAATAAAAAATAAAAAAAATCATCCAAAAATATTCCAACTTCAACTGGAAAAGCAATCAAATGAAATACCTTAGTATAACCATTATGTCTAATAGCAAAGAAATGATACAAACAAATGTTCAACAGGTTGTTAATAAAATTTTAAGTTTAGTCACAAATTGGAACAAATTATTCTTTACCATGGAAGAATGATTAATGGTTATTAAGATGGTAATTCTCCCTAAAATATCGTTTGTCTTAGAATTGTTAGAATTACATCTACCAAAAAAATTGATGAAGAAGATAAATAATATTCTACTTAATTTTGTTGGCATCCTACTAAACCAAGAGTTTGGTTTGATTGGCACAGAAAAGGTTGGGATAATGGTGGAATGGGATTCCCTGATATTCAATTGTATGCTACTTCAACAATTGTAAAAGTTATAGCATTGTAGCTAAATTCATCTTATGATTCAAGATGGAAACAAATATATCAAGAAATATTATTAATAAATAATTAATATATCACAACCAGTCATAAACAAACAGTCCCTAATAGCTTTACCTGTTTATTAAATGATTTTGTGTAAATGGAATCACACCCTCTTCTCAAATTTTCTATTTAAAAACATCATTTCCTCTTTCCAAAAGTTTACATATTCTAACTATTGTATTAAAGACTTGATATTTTCTATGTTTCCAATTGCCTATACAAATGATTGCTTAGAAACTCATAACTTCACAAAATGCTAGTATTGAAACAACAAAGTAAATAAAAACAATTGGACACAGTTGAGAAGGAAAATCCAGAGAATTATAAAATCCACCAACATTTTTATTAAACAGGAATTAATCCATATAACACAAGCTCATAAATGCATTAACTGTGTTCACCGCTTTTTCATCTTATCAAAGAAAGAGTTCATCAGATGTTATAGAACCAAAGTATCATACCTTAAATATAAATATCATTGACCTAAATCCAATCACAATTTTCCATCAATTATTTATGTAAAATACGAACCAAATTCAATTATAAAAAGAATACAAAACAGTGATATTATGTAAAAAACTTTACCATTTTCTTTCATTATGTATCATTGATTGTAAGAGTCTTTATAAAAAAACTAGAACCCTTATATATATAGCAATTGTGTATCATTTAAATTAGACTATAAGAAAATGCTATTAATTTCAAAAGTTTGGGCTCCGTCTAGTGTTGTCTCTTGTAAAAAACAATACCATTAAAATTGTAGACCATTAAAAACTACTTATAAGACCATTGTACTAAAACCAAAGAAAACAAAAGAGCATTTTGTGTCCAAAGGGATATGGTTGACAAAATTGTTATATAAGCAAACCATTACTACAATTTAGCTGCTCTCATTTTAAGTAATGGTAATAGGGAAATGTCATTTAAACCAGGGAAAACAGTGAAGAAAAAGGCAAACTGGTTCCAACACAGCACTCTTTAAGAGCAACACAACAAGGTAAGTGCTTTCACGGATTACATCCACTTCCTAAGACCAAAATATTAAAACTCAAGTCACATCTTTAAACATTCTAGCAGCCAATGAGGCACACTAATCACTGAACCAATTTAACATATTAATTGCCTTGTCTAAGCAGCGAAGAAACTAACATTAGTGTGTAAATCAGCAACACTATAAAACATAAATTGCAGCTCAAAAATTGCTAAGTACATAATTAAAGCTGACTCTGGTCTATCACATAAACATAAATATTAATTCTAAAATGTATCAACATTTAAAAATACTAATATATATATATATATATATATATATATATATATATATATATATATATACATATATACATATACATATAATAAAATCTGTCTAAAAATATGTATATGAAACTGGTCAATCTTGTGGACATATAAAATAAAAACCATAGGAAAGATATATATAAAAAACCAAGGACATAAGCCTGGTACTACTTGGTCAATGTTTCAGTGCTCTAGCTAGGTAGAGCTGTTGATTCTCCATCTAATATTATTGTCAGTAGTACTGTAGGAGATAGGATGTCACTAACTTTTGCTAGCAATGTGTGCATGGTATGTGATGTTATTAAGAACAATTGAGATATTCTCTTGACTGATCCTGGACTCAAAGATGTTATAGGTCGCCAACCCAGTTTTACTTTCAGGAATAACAAATCTCTTAACAGCCAGTTATGTTACAAATCCAAGGGTAGACAGAATGCTGTACAATGCGACAGAATGGGTACGTACCCATGCAGGAGATGTATGGCTTGAGTGTGTATATATGGGGGGGCACTTTTGTACATCCACAATTAGGCTTTGAGATTAGCACCACTTTATATGCTGATTGCCATACCAAGCACGGTGTATATTTTTGTTTCTGTACTATCTGTTTTTCATGCTATATAGGCAAAACAAATAGAGCCTTCAAAGAGAGAATTTTAGAACACCTAAGAGACATTAGGAATGCTAAGGAAACAAGTGCGTTGGCCATGCATGTTGCGAAAGAAGGCACTACACAAAAGTTTAAATTTTTTGTTCTAGAAGTCATACACAATAGTATTAGAGGTGGTGACATCAATAATAAGACAGAATTAGTGGAACAGAAGTGGATTATACGTTATCAAGCTGACAAACCACCAGGTCTCAATAGTAAGGTGTCTCTGAAGCCCTTTTTAAAAGCTAGAGCACTGAAATATTGACCAAGTAGTACCAGGCTTATGTCCTTCATTTTTTATATATATCTTTGCTACGGTTTTTATTTTATATGTCCACAAGATTGACCAGTTTTATATACATATTTTTAGACAGATTTTATTATATGTATATATATATATATATATATATATATATATATATATATATATATATATATATATATATCTATAATATATATTTTTAAATATATATTTTAGTATATTTAAATGCTGATACATTTTAGAATTTATATTTATGTTTATGTAATAGACCAGAGTCAGTTTTAATTATGTACTTAGCAATTTTTGAGCTGCAATGTATGTTTTATAGTGTTGCTGATTTACACACTGATGTTAGTTTCTTCGCTGCTTAGACAAGGCAATGAATGTGTTAAATTGGTTCAGTGATTAGTGTGCCTCATTGGCTGCTAGAATGTTTAAAAATGTGACTTGAGTTTTAATATTTTGGTCTGAGGAAGCGGATGTAATCCGTGAAAGGGCTTACCTTGTTGTGTTGCTGTTAAAGAGTGCTGTGTTGGAACCAGTTTGCCTTTTTCTTCACTATTTTGCTGTTTGCTACATTGGTTCCTTTATTGGTTCAGAGGTTTGTTCTGACTTTACTGCTAAACCAGGGAAAACATTGGCCTCTAATGTAACTTTCCGGGAGCACTACAGAATCCTGAAAGCCCAAAATCCGGAAGACCAAAATCTCGAAAGTTCAAAATACTGAAAACTCAAAATACTGAAACGTCAAAATACTGAAAACACACAGAATACTAACACTTACTATATTCCAGCACAAGTACATACAGAAACATATTACCCTTCAACTATACATTGGGGGGCAAGCACCTCTGCACCCTCCATTTGGGGGGCTGCACTTCCCACACTCCCTGCTACTTAAATATATCAACTCAGAGGTTGCACTTTACTACACTAAGTGCAATCTTGGAGTTGATATATTTAAGTAGCAGGGGGTGTGGGGGGGCACAACCCCCCCACATGGTTGTGCAGGGGGGCTTGCTCCCCATATTATACTTGGAAAAGAGTAATATGGTTTGTGTTTTATTTGTTTATGTATGTACTTGTGCTGGAATATAGTAATGTTTTCAGTATTTTAAACATTCGAGATTTTGGTCTCAGGATTTTGGGCTTTCATGATTCTGTAGCACTCCCAACTTGCCACAGTAACTCCTTATATTCTATACTGGTTTCCTGAGGCCCTCCCTTGATGTGTTGCATAACCTCTTTAAGTACAAAAAACAAAAACTTTGTGTTTCTACATTTCTTGGTGTGCTTATATAAAGCATTGTTCTCATTTTTAGTGGAAATATCATAGTGATGTTCACATATTATTTTCTTTAATGTTCTTTCTGTCTTTCCTACATAAAATACTCCACAGATATCACATGAAGCTAAATACACTATACTCTTTGTGTTACAATTCGAATGTCTTTCCTTCTATTTTTCTTTTCCTATACTTAATGTATATTACTTCTCTGTTAATAACATGAGAACATTGTGTGCATGCCTCACATTTAAAGGTTCCTTTCCTTTTTGTGTTTCCCTCCACTTTCACTCCATGTCTACCTTCTAACATATCTTTCAAATTTTTACCTTTTCTAAATATCACTTTTAGAGGTTTTTCTACCAGTGCCATAAGGTCCTTCAAACCTATAAATCTTTCCCATTCATTTTCTAGCACTCTTTTAATCATTGTTCCATCACCATTATATGCTATAAAATAGCCCTATCATAATTATTATTTTTGTTGTTGCTGGGTTCTTGATTGTCTTCTTCTTCTTTTTCTGTTAATACCAAACCCAAAATTGGTCTAAATCTTAAATTTCTCCCTTGACTAAATTCATCTTTTACCTGTTGTATTAATTGTAGAGGGTAATCTCTCTCTAAAAATAATTTTGTTAAAAAATCACATTCTGTATGAAAGTCTAAGTCATTTGAAGTCATTCTACTGACCCTGATGTACTGCCTCTTTAAAATACTTTTCTTTTGAAAAAAATGGATGTGTACTGGTTAAGTGCCAATAAGAGTTGGAAAACGTATCTTTCTTATGTATTTTGGATCTAAAGCCCCCGTCTCTCTTTTCTATGGAAACATCCAAATAGTTAAATTTATCATAGGACATATTATAAGTGAATTTAAAAAAAAAATAGTAGATACTTCCAAATAAATATTTTATAAAATCCCTAAATTTACTCTCAGTGTCAATCCAGAACAAGTATATGTCATCTAGGTACCTTTTATACAGCACCCAGCTTGATTTGAATTCAGAACCAAGAATATATTTCTCCTCCCAGGTTTTTAACACAATATTGACATAGGTGGGGGCACATAGGGCACCCATCACTACCCCTTTTAATTGTTTGAAGAACTCTCCACCATAAAAAATTAAATTGTTTTTTAATACCAGGCCAATTAACTCCAAACTTACCCTGAAGTCATTTTGTTTCAACTTTTTTTTCTGAGGCCTTCTTCAAACATTGCTAACCCCTTGTCATGAGGACTACATGAAAATAAATCAGTAATATCTATAGTAACACAAATAATGTTATATTTATAAATCTCTTTTGTGACACTCCTTAAAAATCCCATAAATATTTTAAAATCTGATTTTCATTATTCCATAACTTTTTTAATAAGAAATCTAGATATTTGGCTAAAGGGGCTGTTTTCAAACCCTCTGTAGACACTATGGGTCTTAAAGGTGGGTCTTTTTCAACCTTGTTCACTCTGGGTATGCCAAATATAGTGGGTATTTTAGGACTTTCATTACTCAGGTATTGGTATATATTTTGGTCAGTAGACCACTCAAGTAACAAATTGTTTAATATTAAATCAATCTTTCTTTAGGAATTTTAATTTCATTTATTGAAACTCTTAAATATTTTTATCACCCAAAATGTCCATCATCTTCTGTTCATATATTATGGCATCCATATTAACTGCCCCTCCACCTTTGTCAGGTCTCATGATCCTTAACGTTTGATTTGCCATAATGTCTTTAAGCACTTCCCATTCACTTTTATACAAATTATGTTTTCTCCTACCATTAAAAACTCTTTTTCTAAGTTCTTTTTCTATTAATGTTTCAAACTTTTTGACCTGTGGTTGCAATGGGGTGTTGAATATATGTTTCTTTCTAATACCATCTTTTTTATTATTATAGTGGGGGTTCTTGGCAAAAAATAAGTCCAAATTTACTTTCCTTACAAATGTTTTAACGTCTAAAATCACCTTTGTTAAATCACATTTCTTCTGTGGGACATACTTAAACCCTTTGGACAATAAACTAAAGTGTTCTTTCATTAACTCTAAGTTACTATACTTAAATATATAAAAATTGCTGCAAGTATATTTGTATCCATCTTTTAAAATCATGTCATTCCATAATGTAGGTCCTATGGTGGGGGATTTTAGTACCTGCCTCTTCCCCTTTGTTCTCTTCCTGTTCCCATCTGGTTGTAAAAAAATTGGAAGCTCACATACTGATTGCTGTTGTTCAATCTTTCTGACCTTTGAAGGAGAGGGTATTCTAAAGGGTTGTTTAATCACAATTCCTCACCAGTGTAATTAATTTCATAATTCTCATTTCTTAGTTCATCTCCTTCTCTATGTCTTTCCATTTGTTCATATGTTCCTGAATCTGTGTATGTCATTCTAATGTTTTAAGGCATAGGATAACTTTTTCTTTTTCTATATTCATTAATATATCCCTTTCTAGTTTTTTATTTTTCTGTGGATTAAAATATCACACTTTTCATCTACCCTTTTTTAATTTATTAGCATCAATTCTTAAATGGTACTGATATATATATATATATATATATATATATATATATATATATATATATATATATATATATATATATATATATATATATATATTTATACTGTTAAAAATTTAAGGTCCAAATACAATTAAGATTCTGAGAATTGGTTGATTTTACAAATATTTGCAGACTTTATGAACACAGACATAAATAAGATAAGAAATCATTTCCCAAATTATTGGAATTCTTAATAAATATCATAAATATAATAAATATCAGTAGTAATGCAATGAAAAATAAATCATATTTGTCACAAATTTATAAAATTCTTAAGTTAGATTTCACATATTTAGACAATTCCTATTGGAATTATTCCTCAAAAATTAATAATATTATATTAAAATCTACAGATAAAAGCACGTCTTCATTATATTGGAAAAATTTCACTTGGAAATTCTTACACAGAGCTTTTGTCACTCCTAATACAATTACAGTTATATATAAATCAAATAGAATTAAATGCTGGAGATGTGATTCTGAAATGATATCCCCTTTTTGAAAGAAATTAACTTTATTCAAAAACTATGGTCAGATAAATGTAATATTTCTAAATCTTTAGTTTTAGTCAATGCTCAGATCCCTGAGATAATTCCAAAAATCAAACAGCCTCTTCTTTGCTCTATTCTTGCTATAGCATAAAAGTAATTACTAAAAATTGTAAAAGTAAAGTTACCCCCTCTAATGTTGAATTTATTATTATGGCAAAAATTGTTTGCAGTAATGGATTGCATACTATGAAGATGAGAACTTCTAATATTACCCATTCATGCAAATCTTGGCTTAAACTTAAAGACTTGCTTGAAAAATATTAATTGCTGTTTACATGTATAACTTTACTATATTGATCAGCTGTGGACATATGTAAATAGTTATTTGTTTAATTAAAAAAAAAAAGAAATAAAAGGGCATACTTGTACTCCTAGCTTAAAATAGACAATTAAGCCTGACATTTACTTTTTGAGTTATTTAATAACCTGATATTAACATGCCATGATATTCTGAAGTTATTTTTATAAATTGTAATAATTGTCTGTATCACTACTACTACTTACCTTTAAATGCAGTTTATTTAGTGCAGAAGGTAGATTTTTAGGCACATATTTCAGGAAATTGCTTGACAATATTAAGATTTCAACACTGTCTGAGCCATTAAACATCGGATCAGGCAAACCTGCATCTGTTAGCTTATTGTTGTGAAGATAAACTGATCTGAAAGAATGAGAAATAAAATTAATGAATTAATATTTTCAATAGGTTTGCCTTAACAATGAACAAAGTACAGTACTGCTGTGTACAACATAAATGGTGAAACTACACAGACTCAGAGAGCTCATTCTTAAATGAGTATCAGTTTTAATATGTTTATACATGAAGTGTCAAACACCAAATGTCTCATGTTCTTTTGCCTAAACCCTTAAATAAATATAAAACTTGGAAAGAATGCTGCACTTTTTGCAAGCAGTAAATGACTAATGTTCACTAATTCTAGTATATTCCATCTTCTCAGCACAGCTGTCTTTAAACTAGTCCTGGATAATGTGATAACGTTCACAGTGGATACCAGTATTAAGATGCAGTAGGATATGCTACTACAATACTATTCTCTGCCTACACCTGAAAAGCTAATGTCCAAAACATTCAAAATAAAAAGATAAGTGCATCTGGTTAACCTGCCATGCTATCCATATGTGACTTTTTAGAAAAAATGTCTTGGATATGAAATTTAACTCATTCAAGCCTATAATACCTTTTTGTATATTTTTGTATATTTCCACTTCATACCCATACCTTCTTATGGTGTTCAGAACTTTTTGAGTCTGACTTCTTTAACTAAATGACTTACCAGCTAATAATAAACAGTGTCAGAAAGTGCAATGAGTTATTAACAAAATGGAGACTAATATTGTTAGTCTAGGATATCCTGCAGTGGAGAAATTAATCTTTGTTTTATGTTCATATTTTCATAACTGAGAGATCTACATGTTATTGAGGTATATGGTGTGAGACCTTAATATGGGAGATATGATAATTCACTGAAAATGCTGGTTTATATCACTCTATACAGGAAATATTGCTAGCTGTTTGTTAGTAGTTATGAAAATAATCAATATTATCATATTTACCTCGTATATTACCTTCAAAAAACAAGTGACTTACAAACAGTTGCATGACATTAGATGGAACAGTAGATGTCACTGAAAAAATCTGTCTTTGATATTTGCACTGTAGGTTGCACATCTTGAAAGATAGTCATATTTTTGTATTGCTAACTATACAATTAAACATACATTTTCATATTACTATAAATATCTAAATAAACATGCACTTATAGAGGAATTTCTTGTTGTCATGTGAAAGCTTATCTCTGGTTAACAGAAATGTTCTAACAATATATGTCTGGCTTATATATTTTTCAGGATATGCACATTTCTTTGTGAAAGTTTAGAAACATATAATGTGGGGTTTGTGTGCATTATAATACATTACAGGATTTATGGAATAGACTGAATATACTGATTATTATCACATTAAAGGATATCTTACTGATATCATTGCTGTTTGTATAGTTGTAATAGCTTTTATTGTTCACTAAGCATTTACATTTGTTTTATCTTATGCTTATTATGTTTATTTTTCATAAAATGCTCTGGAATGCAAGATGTGTGTAGGTTGCTAGAGGTGTGACATTCCACACCACATAGGTGTTAATAAGTTAATCTTTGCACTAGTGACTAAAATGAATAAAACATGTTCAGCTGTTAGAGGTATTAAACAAAGAGGTGCAAGACATTAACACCAATGCTTCCTCTGTTGAATAGAAGACCAATAAAATAAGGAAGACTGCCATGGCTTACATGGTAGAATTAAGTAATTAATAGACTGAATATTCAGAGGATGATTCCAAGAGAGACAATGTTACTGTCCTTAGCCTTCCTGAACTGAAGTAGGGACAAATACTTTTTATGTAGATGGGCTCCTCACAAGTCTCCAGTTATTGTGAGAGCATATCATTCCCCTCCAGATAAGGCCATAATCCATTGTCACCATTCATCCTTTCATGTCACTGTCAAGTTCCTAAATTATAGGGTTTAGTCCCATGCACTGTGTGACAGAGGGATAAAACGTTAACCACAACACAGCCAACTTGAGTTCAAGTAGTGGT
The DNA here is from genome assembly GCF_019279795.1 of Protopterus annectens. NCBI lineage: Eukaryota > Metazoa > Chordata > Ceratodontiformes > Protopteridae > Protopterus > Protopterus annectens. Next base: position 626,602,653 of record NC_056744.1, read on the forward strand.
CTGGGTGTTGAAGGAGCCAGACAAGAGAGTGAGAATGAGCAGCCTTGCTAGTTCACCCACTTCAAAAGGGAGAGGAATATATTTTCCTGGTGATGAGTACAGTGCCATAAATGTATGGCACACTGTTGTTAATATGTCAGCATTAAAAGAGGAGCCAGAGCTAAATGATGTTACATGCAAGAGTTGCATGTGCAGAACAACATATGTGATTATGCTGGCTGCTCAACTTCACTTCTCCTTCCCAAACCACAACTCATGTAGTTGCAGCCTTTGGGTGGGTTAGCATTGAGGATGTTCAAGGTAAAATGGTGCAGCTGAACTGTTGATAGCCGGATGGTTCACAAAAAAAAAAAGAAGCAAAATACTATACAGAGTGACAGGATGTTTTTGAAAGAGGTCAGATTGTATCAACACATTTCCTGGGGCTGAGCTAAAACTCATTTAGCAGCATACCTTCCTCAGTCTCACAGAAAAAAAGAACACTAATTACACAAGTGCATATGTGAAGCACAGTACAAGGTCCATAAAATGCCGAATGAGGTAATCAGTAACCATGCATCTGTTGTGCCAAAATGAATGACATGCAGACAAGTGATGAAGAAGTTAAAGACCCTACTGCTTGATTTACTTAGATAACATTAACCAAATCATACTAGTTAATTTGGAATGATATTGTATTAGTGTTTTAAAATACAAAATTCCATTGTTACAGTTTTTCATCACTTTCATATTTTTTCTTAAGCACTTATTGTGACTAATGTTTGTTTAATTAGTAGCTATTCCTTATTAGCAATGACTTATAGTGTTAAAATGGTGTTATCGGCACCAGTAGAAAAAGAACTTTGAGATCCATGAAGTTATATCACATGGCCTGAGTTCTTTTGCTAAGAGGGTTCAACCAAGATTTACTCAGCACGTATCAGAGCAGATGGGTAGATGTTTCTCCACTAGAGAGAGTATCCTTTTAGATATTTTATAGAAGGGATGTCTGCCAGCAAAGATACTGCTCTTCTAGGGTTAGTTCCTGTCATTTGAGTAGGAAATTGTTTGGAAGAACTACTGGTGGATAATTCTTTTTGGTCAGAAATACAAATTAAAGGGTTATAGCATTACTCAAGTCTTGGTAGTGGATCATAAGAATTTACTAAGTTATCAACCAGAAAGTCATTTCAAGCCTAGTCATTTCATCCCAGTGTAATACCATAGACACTGTAGTCAAACCCAGGATGGAATTTAATACACAGGATTGCATTTAGTCTGGTATAGTCTGCATAGAATGAAATTAGATTTCTATTTTGGTCTGCAAATCTGTTATTCTTGTGGGTGATTGAAATGCTGTCTTAAATACTGACCAGACAGGTTAACGGCAAATCTAGCCAAGAAAGCTATGCATTGCACTGGGTATAGTAAATCTTGAAAAGTTATTCATGAAAAACTCAGGCAGTACACTTTTAAAGGTTAATGATGTGTGGTTTGATTTGATTAGAACTTGATTCTTAATTTCCGAATCACTTTTATGCAGAGTGCTGACATTTAATATCTACCCAGTAAAAAAAGCTCACCACACAACATTTCTGTTAGAAATTTTTTTCTCTACACAGGGAATCTGCTTGTCACAATTTACCCTTTATACTCCAGAAAGATAGTTTCAGTGAGCTCTTAGGCCAGAAAAGAGTATAAATTTCTAATATAAATAATAGCCATTATATCAGTATGGAGATAAGCTGCAGCTACAGTTAATCAAGAGTTGCAAAATACAATGTAGAATTAAAGGGTCTCTATATAAGATCAATACTCCTTGAAAGACCATAGTCCATGCAGTACTGCTCAAAACCTGTTTACTCTAGAGCATAAATGATCACATCAAAAGTGTTTGAGAAAACAGTACTTCAGGGTGAAGACCCAAACAGCAATGACTGAAATCAATGTTTCTGCATTCAGAAGGTAAGTTCCTTCTACTCCACTTTATGTTAATATTCTCTGAAATACCTGAACTTTTTACTGACTTATTTATGTATTTTATTTGTGTATTTATGTATCCTTTGTTAACCAGGTTAGTGCCACAAGGCTAGTAGCCTCTTTTCAGGGGAGACCCAAGATGGTATTTATACTACTAAGGGATGCCAGGGCATCAGGGAGCTTCCCTTACTCTTTGTCATTAGCACACCTGTAAGGCAACGTCCATAAAAGAGAGAAAGGAGAAAGGCATGGAACAGGTGTTAGTGTTACAGTTTTAGCAGATAATGCAGAAAGTAGATTTCTGTATATAATAGTAAACAAAGTGATTTATCAAGGGAAATACTGCAACACATAATGAATACATTGGAACTGAATGATGAGGAAGCTGTATCGTGGGCTGATACTGAGGAGTTAGTATTTCTGAGGTCATGCTGTCACAGGTAGAGAATGTTACATTCACTGTGCAAGAGGAGATAAATGAAGAGACATAGTAGGCAGCTAGAATAAGTTAAAATAATAAGGACTATCCTGATGATAAGGTAATTGAGAATGATAATCTTAAAAAAACACATTTCCTTTGCATCTGTTGGGACTAAAAATGACATTGCTAACAATGATATGAATATGGTAAGACAATGACCAGTTGTAAAAATTGAATCAAAGCAAGGAAAACCTTTAAACAAGCATTTCATTTGGGATGATATAATATGTTCTTTAGGGATAAAACCAGAAGATGTTAGAGCTTATATTCATATAGGAAATACAAATTTTGTTGAACTAACTTTTGAGATAATGAATAGAGCTAAAAATCTATTAGCCTCTTTTGACACTAAATTGTTTTGCAAACTATGGAATCAATATGTCTTAATAAATGTTTAAAAGGAGACTGAAAGTGCAGTATTGAACTGCAGAAATAGAGGATGAAATGTTTTGCAAACCATGGAATCAATATGTCTTAAGAGGCTCTAATAAATGTTTAAAAGGAGACTGGAAGTACAGTATTGAACTGCAGAAATAACAAAGGATGAAATGAAAGACTGTTTTTGAAAGGGTAAAAATGTATATGAAGTTAAAAAATGTTTAGATGAGAGAAATGTATGGAATGCAGCATGAAATCTGAATGTCTGTTTACATAGTTTTGATGGTAAAATGTTACATTTACCTAGTGTTTGTTTTATAAATAGGAAAAGTGGAATGGTAAAATATTGTGGAAATCAAGTACACTTTCTTGGGTGGTGTAAGCCAGGGAACCTTGTTGGCTAGGCTTGCGTAGGCCCTTGGGCCGATAGCCTAGTGCCTACCTATGAACCTATGAACAAATTTTTTGTGGTTCAAGTAAGCATTAAATAAATAAGTGTGACAGCCATAGATGTATGCAGTTGGGGGGGAGGTGAGACATGGGATAACTAACTGTAAAATGCCTTGCAAAATTTGTGGTGTATTTTGGATATGCCTGTGATAAAGAAAAATCTATGAAAATATAATCGAGCAGCAAGAAGCTTTGCAGAAATAGAAGTCAGAATATATAAGATAAAAATGGAAATAAAATGTCAGATACACAGGCTGTAAGAAGAGAAGGAAAAAGAAATAATAAGTACAACACTAAATTCCAACATTTGTTTCAAAATTTTAGTAATATTCAAGATAGGAAAACAGTGGGAATGGGACTGGGCAGAGAAAATCTGTAGCTAAAAGGGTAAGAAAAAGAAAAATAAACCTCTTACAAAAAATTGCAAGAAAGGAATGGGTTAATTTAAGTATAGTTTCTTTAAATGTTAATAGCATAATAAATTAAAAAAATAAAATTGAGTGTGCTTTCATGGTGTAGAAAGCAAGTATGTAATGTTACATGCTTACTTGAAATTATAAAGCTAAATGAAGTACGAATGGAGTGGAAAATTGCTTGAACTTTTGAAGGAGATCTTTGTTCTGGTTTAGCAGTATTAATTAAAAGTTCAAATATTACTATAGTTGATGTTATTGTTATAAAGCCTGGAGGGTGTACAATAGTTAACATCAGCAATGAAAAAAGGAGTATTAATAATTACTACAATTTGTTCATCAACAAATAGAAAAATGGAGCATTACTGGTTGAAAAAGTAAAGCATTATGTTATACCAAACTTGAATGTTATTGTAATGGTTGATTTGGATTATAATATTAGAAAAGTAATAAGTAAAATAGGATTTGATATTCCAGTATGCAGACAGCTGATTAAGATAGGGAGTCTGTGAGGTCGAAGGAAAAGGAATTTCACTGATAAAGAGGTAACATAAGGGCAAAAATAGACTATATAATATTTTCAGAAGGTTTGAAAGAGCACGGAGAAGTTGACATTGAAGTTAATTTGTTCAGATCATTTTGCAATAAAATCAATAACAACAAATGAGGAAGGATTTGTTTTTGATGAAAAGGTAATTACAACTTAACAGGAGAAGTTGTGAAACATATAATATTTAAGAGGGAAATAGAAGTTATGGCAAGATCAAAATATGATGAGACCTTTTTATGAATCTTTACAGATATGGTGGTCATTTTTTAAAAATAAAACATAAAAAAAGATTATATGATATTAGAAAAGGCTTTTGGGGGAAGGCACAATATTACGAAAAATGATTAATGAATATGAAACAAATGTAAAGATTGAGAGTGAGAGAATATATAATGAGAGAGAAATATATCAAGACAATGTGAAAAATGGGTCTTTACTGTATAAGTAAAAGTATGTATTAAAAAGAAAATCTGAGGAAGCATCTCCCTTTTAGGGAAGAAGGTGAAAAGAGAAGAAAGAAGGAAGAATATAATTCATTTTGAATAAAAAGGAAAAGGTTTTGATTAATGACGATTGTAAAAGTAATTGAATAATATACTAAGGATATGTACAATGAATGTATAATACAAAAATAAGAAGCATAGTATGTTAGGGAGATTGATAAAAAATAAGACATATAGAAACGTTATTATTTTGAAAGAATTTGATAAGGTCATGAGAAATATTAAGAGGGATAGTGCACCTGGACCTGATGGTTTTTGATATGATTTCTACTCATAGATGGAAGAAGATAAAAAGAAAGTGGTAGTGAAAGTTATGAATGAATGGTTAAGAATTCATAGTGTTGATTAAAGAATTACTAAATGGGTTATGAAGTTTACAAACAAAATCAAAGATGATAAAAAGACATTAAAATTGGAGGGAATTAACTCTTAATAATAAAAGTTACAAAATATGAATATTATGCAAAAGAGACTGAGTGAAGTTATAAAGGAAGTTATCAATGAAGGCATTATGGAATAGAGGGAAGATGTTCTATGGATTTATTGATTACTGTGAATTAATTAAAGAAGTTGAATGTGGAGTAAGTAATATAAAGTAGTAATGTTATTTTGAAAAGGCCTATGACAGTGTGAGTTAATGTTATGTTTGACATTCTAAAATAATATGGGTTTGGAAAATGTTTATACAAGTAGTAAAAACTATATTTGGGTCATCATATGTTTATGCAGTAGTTGATGACTGGTTTTCTACAGAGAGATGAGTAAAGCAAGAATGCTCTTTAAGTGGTATTATATTTATTTTGGTGATGAATGCAATTATTTTTAACCTGATAAAAACTGAGTACTGGGAAGTTGTATTTAAAGATACAGTGAATATGCCAGTTTATGTTATATGTCGATTATTTGGTCATTGTTGTTAAACTAAGGCATGCATTAAAGGCAATTATAGATTAATTTGAGTCAATGGAAATAATTATTAGATTAAATCAGATCAGTGATTAATCTGTGGAAAATGAGCTATCGTATAACAAAAAAGTACATCTTATGTATAGTTAAATCTTGGGGAAGTTATGATATTTCAGGGGATTTCTTTGCTTCCAGTTCAAATACATAAATCTGATATCTGCTGCACAAATACGTAATAGTGTAAAATTTAATAAAGTAGATTTTTTTTCTATCTCAGAACTCAGAAATAAAATTAAAACAATCATCCATTATGACAAAATAAACTTCTATGCCAATCCTCCCTCTACTCTTAAATCAGACCCAAAGAAATTCTGGAGTTCTATTAAACAGACTCTTCATCCAGGAAATCCTTCCTCTCCTAACCCATGTCCCAGTGCAACACCTGAAGACATAGCCAACAAATTTAACAATCATTTTATAAACTCAATAACCTGCGTACAACACTAGCACCCCCATAACTCTATACCTCTTCCAAACCCTAACTCCTTCTCTCTAAAGGCAGTATCAACTAACTATGCAAAGGCATTACTCTCTAAACTTAAACCTTGCTCTCCATCTGTTGACATGCTACCCTCTTACTTCCTGCAGATTGTCTCTGAACAACTTGCCTATCCTGTATCCACCTTAATCAACCCATCCATTGCTGAATCCTATGTCCCCACTGTATGGAAAAATTTCTTTACTCTACCCATTCACAAAGGGGGCAACTCCTCAGACATATCCAACTTCAGACCGATTGCCATACTCTCTCCAATCTCAAAAATCCTAGAGAAATGCATTCATAAGCAGGTAACGCATTACCTTCACCAGGAAAACCTTCTCACACCCATACAGCATGGTTTCCATCCCAAGCATAGTACAACGACTGCACTCATATCATTCATCAACATAGTCTCCCTAGCTCATGATAACAATAAACTTGTCTCATGCCTATTCCTTGACTTTTCTAAAGCCTTTGACACTGTCTCTCACCCACTCCTAGATAAACTCACTAACTTACATTTCTCTCCCCCTACTATCTCCTGGTTCTCCAGCTATCTTTCAACCTGCCAACAATCAGTTAAATGGTTCTCTGCACTATCCTCCCCTCTCACTGTACAAATGGGAGTCCCCCAAGGGCCATGCTTGGACCCCTACTCTTTAACATTTTCACCAACTTGCTCTACTCCTCTTGTCCCCAGTCATCTCTTGTGCAATATGCTGATGATTCAACTGTTATAACCATTGCTGACAACCCAAATGACCTCTACTCAACTACCCAGGCATCCTTCCACACCATTGAGACTTGGCTTAGTGATAACAAACTAATACTTAACCCAAAAAAAAAATAATCTCCTACTTTTCCTCCCTAAAAACATCACCACACTCAAAAGTACATTTACGATCTTATCCTGCAACAACACTATCATCTCAGCTGAATCTAGTACTAAATTGCTAGGTGTTGCAATAGATGATCAGCTTAAGTTTGATCTTCATATTACTAACTCAGTAAAAAGAACTCATCAGAAACTTGGACACCTTTTCCGTAGCAAGAAATACTTAACTAGCACTGCCCGAATAACTCTCTCCCAGGCTTTCTTACTCCCAATACTCCTGTACAGCTGCCACATATTCACAAACCTAAATTCTACACTTATTTCCAATCTTGAAACTACCTATAATAAGACCACCAGATTTGCAGCTAACCAGACCTATGTCACACCATTGCTTAGCACTACAGCAACTAGAATGGCTAGAATTCCCTCAGCTGCTCCAACTATGCCAACTACAAATCATCCACTCTATCTACCTTCCTTCTGCCCCAGCCTCTCCACTATCATATCCAAATATTCCCCTGCTAAGATGCTATGCAGCTCAAATCAAGAATTATTAGTCATCTACAAACCCAAAACCAAAATAGGCTGCCTTCTCTATAACTATAACCAAGCTATATCCTGGAACCAACTCCCCTTGGGAATAAAATCCCTCCAGCCTAGCAAAAGTTTCAAATTAGCCACAAATAAATACCTAAAAACAAAGTGGTCTTGCCACTGTAGACAACCACCCTGAAACCACCATCTTTCACTTATTTCACCACCTCACTCTTAATGTATCTCTAACACTATTCCCTTGCCTCTTCTACCTTTTCCCTTCCTCTGTCTCCAACCACTCTTAATTCTTACAGTCTCAAAACAACCTACATGTCTAGTCTGTCTCCTACACTCTACCTCCCCTACATCTCCTACTAGCCATTCCTACTTTACTTTCTTGTTTCCAAACTCCTATACAACTAGATCCTACCCACTTTAAATAAGCATCTGCCTAACTATTAACTCATTTTGCTCTAAGCAGCTTAAATAATATTTTAACTAGTCACATTTTCTTCTGATAATTGTTTAAAACCTTGTTTGTAACAACTCACATACTTGTCTGCCAATTGTTAATACTCTGTATAATTGAATTGCCTGAGGAGCTTTTTTTCTCTCCAGGTCTCTGCTTGTAAGATCCTATAGCTGATTGTTACTACTATGTTACTAAAATTTAATAAATTGTTTTCTAGTCCAGAGGAGCTTTTCTTCCCGGGTCTCTGCTGAAAATGAGCCAAAAGCTCAGCCAGACTAACCCGGTTAACAAATGTAAAATAAATAAAAATAAAAAAAATAAATAAAATCTGCACCTCACAGTGCTTCATGGCTCCTTTGCAGTACATCCCCACTAACACTACTTGAGTCTTTTATGTTGGAGAATATTACACCGGTGGTGGTGGGGGATATAGCAATAAGTGGGAAGTGATCAACTGTGGATGTCAGTGTGTTCTTTGTGGAGCTGCTGTTCTCTTCCATGGGCACCTGCAATTAACAAACATTTCTTTTTCACTATTCTTGCACGCTGAATACAGGTGATCTCCATCTTATTCATGCTGAGGAGTTAGTCCTGTGCTGTTGTTCATTCGCAGGTGCATCTGAGTACCAGCATTTTATATGTAGAATTGCCACAGTTTGTAGTACGGTGGAACCTGAACAATGGCAGTGCTGTGCTGCATTTAAGTTCTGGTTATTTTAATGTCTTAAATGTGCTGACACTTTTACTTAGTCATAATGGAAGTATTTAAGCATAATTGTTCTGCACTTGCATGCCTGAAAATCTGGCAGAGGAGGAGGCGCATATGCCAGTGTTTGTGTTTCATGAATAGTGCCCAAGCCTGGCTGCATTCTTTAGCATATGTACATCAAATATACTGCATTCCCAGGATACAGTTCCTTAGTAGGCAGTATTCTGCAGCCACTGAGGATTTGTGAATTTCTTTGGGTTTTGATGTATGTATTCTAATATGGACCAATACTGCAAAGATGTAAAACGTATTTATAAATACCACTCTTAATGGTAAATGTGAAAAGAAATTCCAGTTTACCAGGCACCAATTTCAAAGTCACATGTCGCCATTCTAATTTGTGTTATTAAACTGAGAAAGAATACCAATTATCTTAAAATACTGAACAAATATAACTGGAGTTCTATATTCTACAGATTTTGTCAGACATTTCTGTTACATTTTAGTAGCATATTGTTTCACACGTTTCCTTTCTACAAAATGCACATTTTATTTGTTTTATGTTTAAGACTGTTATTTATAGCTGCACATGATCACTATAAGTGCTTAAAGAACAAGCATGTGTAGCAAAGTGTGTAGGGCATCCCACTAGAAGCACCTTCCTTGTTTGCCATTTTGTCATTCTCAATTGATCAACAATGTCATTTTCAAGTCCTGAACACTGAAAAACAGGGTATTCTGCATGTAAGCCTCCTTGTATCTCTCTCATACTCCCACATCTCTATACACACCAAATCCAAGCTTGCACAACAATGGGGATAAGAGAAAAATGTCTTATCCCCGTACCCATATCTCAATCCTGTCTCCAATATACTGCAGTCATTCACAGTGACCAGTAGATGAAATGACATCCTGCAGTTTAAATTTAAAAGAATGTGAGCAACAAAAAAAAGGGGTGGGGTGACATATGTCAACATATCAAGTTCTCATGGTTTTATCTCTGACTTTGTGACATTACTAGCATACTGACCAATTTTATATCACTTTCACTAATAGCATTCGCAGAAAAATGTTAATATTAATATTTCTGTTTTCTAATTATGAAATAAAACAAACTGTAGGTTAGAAGATCTAAAAGCTACCCATTTAGCATATTCTATGTTGAAACATTGTTTTGCTTAAGCTAAGGTGGAGGAACCACTTCTTCCATTTCATTTGCTAAGCTTAGAGTTAATTGTGTATATTCTTCATAGAAATAAGGCTTTAAAATTATACATTTCATACAATCATTGCTTCCACAAGATTATTTTTAAATTTCTACTTTATTGATCCAGGTGCCAGGCTTAAATGCAAGTCATTTGTGATTAACTTTCTAATGTGTGATTAGAAATATGTGATTTGTTGATTTTGTGTCTAAAGATCAAGATTGCAGTATCTCAGAGAATTCACTTTTCTCCAAGAAATGTGATCTTGGGCTTAGCATATTGAAGAAGAAAGGTTGTGGTGGTTGCAAGCCCCTCTTCAGATGTTTTCAGCTACTGTTCTGCAAGGGAAACAGAAACAAAATCCAAACACACATGTGCTCCTCTTTTTTTCAAGTTCACTATCTTTAAACTTCTGAACATATGACATAGATCATTTCAATACTAACAAATGCATTTTTACTAACCGTTTATTCAGTGCCTTAAATAAAGCTGTAAAAATGGCTACAACATAGTCTAAAAAAAGGAAATAAAATTATGAAAGATGTCTCCAAACATAATTGTCAAAATAATTAAGGAATATAGCAATAACCCATGCCTGGGTGTGGGTAATGCTTTATTTACCCATGGTTGATGTGGTTTGGTCAAGAGGGCAAAGCCCAAGTGGCCAAACAAAGACAACCATGGGTAAATCCAGCATTACCCACACCCAGAAGTGGGTTATTGCTATTATACAATGACATTATTTAAGAAAAAAAAAATTACTTTTCTTAAATAATGGCATTGTATAATGCCTCCTTGCTGTCCTTCCGCAGCTGCTGGTATTCTGTGGCAGTTCCGATGTACTGCACATGCGTATGCTTACACAGTACATCAGAGCTGTGGGTGTAAGCAACGGAGAAAGCAAGATCTCCGTTGCTTTTTAAAAACTGTCTCGCTATGTTAAAGGAGTTTAACATAGCGAGACAGCTTTAAAAAAAGCAACGGAGAATCTACGTTGTCTTTTTTAAAGCTGTCTCGCTATGTTAAACCTATTTAACATAGCGATACAGTTTTGAAAAAAAGCAACAGAGAAAGCAAGATCTCCGTTGCTTTTAACAAAGTGCCTCGCTATGTTAAAGGAGTTTAACATAGCGAGACACCCTTAAAAAAAGCAACGGAGAATCTCTGTTGCTTTTTTTAAAGCTGTCTCTATGTTAAATCCATTTAACATAGCGAGACACCTTTAAAAAAAGCAACGGAGATAGGAAGATCTCGGTTACTTTTTTTTAAAGCTGTCTCGCTATGTTAAACTCATTTAACATAGCGAAACAGTGTGTAAAAAGCAACGGAGATCTTGCATTCTCCGTTGCTGTAAAAAAAAAAGAGTTATAATAATGGAAAAAGTCTGGGCGACTGGACCTTTTTCCATTACTATAACTCTGCTTTACAATGTGCACACTGAACCACAAGGCATTCTTTAGCTATGTCAAGAATCTAAGTGGCAATGCTCAGATCTGCTCGGAGTTAGTGCAGAATGGCACAAAATATACTGAACCGACCGATATTGCCAACATCCTGGCAGACAGGTTCAGCGCAAACTTCACCCCCCTCTAACCCCCAAGAGGGCCCATAACCATACCAAAAGAATGTATAGTCCCTGAAATCACTGACACTCAGGTTAAAACAGCCCTCTCCAAAGCCAAAAACACAGCATCAATGGGACCGGACAGTGTCCCAGGCTGTGTCCTACATGAGCTCAAAGAAGAACTAACCCCTCACCTAAACACACTGTTCAAACTCAGCCTCTCCACAGGCTATGTACCCATAGAGTGGCACACAGCAGCGGTTATTCCACTCCACAAAGGTGGAGCCACAACAGACCCCGGGAACTATCGCCCTATAAGCCTGACTAGCTTGGTCTGCAAGGCTATGGAGCACATCATCATGGAACTCATTAACAGAGACATTGAAAACCTCCAAACACTGGACCCTACCCAGTTCAGCTTTGTTAAGGGCAGATCATGCCTCCTGAACCTGGTGGACTTCTTTGAGACAGTTACCAAGGCTATAGATAAGGGAAAGGTGGTACACACAGCCTACCTAGACCTCGCAAAAGCCTTCAACACCATTCCCTATTCTGGTATTATAGACAAGCTCACCAGCCTGAACATAAACCCCTACATCACAAGATGGGTTACCAACTGGCTCATGGACAGAACCCACATGGTGAGAGTTACGGGAGCTAGGTCTGACTCTAAATCGGTTACAAGTGGAGTTCCCCAAGGCTCAGTCCTAGGAGCCCTCCTGTTTGGCATATACTTCTCAGAGGTACAGGCAAGAACATGAGGACTATGGCTGACTAAGTTCGAGACGACTGCAAACTAGGGGCTATAATTGACTCTCCGGCTGACACAGACATCCTCCAAAAGGGTCTCACTGAGACAGATACCTGGTGTCAAAATCATGGCCTCAAGCTAAATGCCAAAAAGTGCATAGTCATCCCCTTTGGAAAAAACAAAGTACCCACAAACTACCACATAGGTGGTAGTCCCCTAAATACGGAAGACGTAATAAGGGATCTGGGAACCCAAGTAGATAGTAATCTCAACTTTGATAATCACATTGCCAAAGTGGTTAGAAAATCCTTCTACGTGGCCCACCTAATCACAAAAGGGTTCACATCCAGATCAAAAGAGGTCATTGTACCCCTCTACTCATCACTCATTAGACCCATCATAGAATACAACACCCCATTTGGGATGTACCTTACAAGACACCTGCAACAGCTGGAAAGACCACAGAAGTACCTCACCAAGAGGATCACTGGCCTCAAACAGATGCCCTATGCAGCTCAACTGAAGAAATTACAGCTGTACTCGGTTGCATACTGCCTACTCAGAGGTGATCTCTGCCTGACATACAAGGCCATGTCCAACCGAGAATTGATGGACATGCTCCACCTAAAGAAAACCTTATCCCTGCGAGCCACATTCTCTAGGGATCTAAACCTCACCACAACAATAAATATGACATGCTGGAGGGATAGATTCCTGTCCCAGAGACTTTCCATGTTTTGGAACAAGATCCCAATCTACATTAGGTAGAGCTCCTCGCTAACACTCTTCAAAAGAAATCTTGACGAGTGGATGGGAAACAGAAAGTTTACCTCGGGGATCACTTCAGTGGCTCTGCTGGACAGAGGCACAGGGACCTAATCTAAGGGGGCGGCGTAAGCCAACACATTCTGGCTAGGCTTATAAATGCCTTTGAGCAGATAGCCTAGTACCTACCTATGAACCTAACCTATGAACCTATTAATGGGGGGGGGGGTCGTTGTATAATGAGCAATAATTCACAGTTTAAGCTTATAAGTATCAAAATTGGTATAAAGCTGGTGAATACCAAATATTAAAGTAAAATCATCCTTATTTCAACATACATTTAGGTAAACAATGCAGTAATAATGCATTTAGTGCTATTTTTATTTCATATTTAATATATGGGTAATCTTACCTTAGATTTGGCTTTTGTCCAAATGTAAGAGGATAGACCTTTGCAAGATTATTTGCTGCAAAATCTGCACTCACCAAAGTACTGGGTAGGTATTTTGGAGCTATAGTTAGCTAGAAAACAAACATCCTGTTAAGAGTAAGGAAAAACTTCACTATTGATTTAAAAAAATATAATCAGCACTAAAGTAGATGTTCTGCAATATTCATAAAATCTATGTGCCTTTGCCTTTTCTGCAAATGATAAGTACCTTCAGCACACGATGAAAGTATGACTTGTACGTTATTACAAAATGATGACAAACAACTTGACTATACTGTAAGAGGGCACCTAAAAAAGAAAAATATCATTGCAGTCCAAAAGAAGGTTAAACCAAACCTGTTGTCATTGGTTGCAGTCTCAGCTAAATATATTTGAAAGACTGATTGTCTAACCCAGATTCCAAAAGCAAAGGACTTACTATATGCAAACTGATCAATATGATCAACTCATTTTGTCATGATCAAATTAGATAGTTCTAGATCTCTGAAGAGGAAAAAAGACAACCATAGCTAACTTAATATCTATAGCTGGCACTCATACATACATACAAATATTTCAAGCAAAGGCATTAATGTCTTTCTAACCTGCCAGTATACCAAAATAGTTGTCCCCACAGCAAGTATCCATGCAGTTTTTAAAAATATCTAAACTAGTGGTTGCTTTAATATAAATTGCTAGTCTATTCCATACATCAGCTACTCTCTCAAGAGACTCAGTTAGTACACTTCTTTTGCTTATAGAATCTTTTACATAGGTTGTCTGATGACACTCTACTAATTTTTGATAATCCCAAACATTCCCCAAGATAGGGGTTTCTAAATACACTATGTACCTGAATAAGGTCTCTTGTTAAATATACATATGAGACACTGCATAAGTTAAGATATTTTAGTCTTTCATAATAACTTAAAATTTCACATCCATAGATACCTTTGGTATATTTCCGCTGTACTCGTTCCAGTTTACTCATGCTTGCTTTCTTATAGGGTTTCCATACTGTTATTCCATACTCAAGTTTGGGTCTAATGTAACAAACAAATAATGACTTCATCATTTTTGATTTCATAGACTTCATAAATCTTTTTATACAACCTACAGTTGTAGAACTATCATTAACCAGTTGGTTAATATGATTAGGAAAACTCAAATATACCCAGATAATTAAATGAATCTATAGTTTCAGTCACTGTGTGCTGTACTAAATAGAATTCTGATGAAGTCTGGTGTACTAAGGATGAAAGTGTTCGATCTATTCACAGCAAAGCTATTTGGTGTTGGCAGCTCTGAAGTCTTCACTTCCTTTTTGTTTTCCTGCAGATATAATGGTACTGCAAGTCCATGCCAAAGTGGTCTCAGGTCATTATTACTAATTTTGCCTCCTCCCTGTGCTTTGTTTGGATCCAGTTTGTGTAATTCTTTTCCAATGTAATGTAATTTGATTTCAGTATCTGAGGTTATCTGGATGTCACTAGAACAGTTTAGCACCCCCTTTGCGGAGCTTTATATAAGACTTTCTAAATATATCTATAATATGTTGCACCTGAAAATAAATTTTAGAATCTACACGCAGTTTATCAATTTGTATATCTTTATTCCCTCCACATCTTATGTATCTATACAATAATTTCCAATTGCTCAATATATTTATATGCATTTTGTTAAAATTTTCTTGATCTTGTCTCACACTATGCTTAATTTGTCTGTCCTGCTTGTTTATTTTAGTTTTCAAAACCACAGTTCAACCTCTTTTCCATTTCTTACATTTTTTTTGTCTTTCACCTTAATCAAGTATCTTGCTCTTATGGAAATATAACCTCCTGGTGTTGTGTGCCTAGACCCTGATGTTAAACATTTTTAATTATTTCATAGGTTCATAGGTTCATAGGTTGGTACTAGGCTATCAGCCCTAGGGCCTATACAAGCCAAGCCATAACAATTCCCTGGCTATTTCTTCCCACATTATTTACTTTCCTGGACCCCTGTCTAGCAGGGTGACTGACATGATCCCTGGGGTAAATTTCCTTTCTCCCATCCAATCGTCAAGGATCCTCTTGAAGAGGTCCAAAGAGGCACTCTGCTTTACATGTATGGGCAATCTATTCCAGAGTCTGGGGAGTCTCTGGGTCAGGAACCTATCCCTCCAGCATGTTTTGTTTATTGTGATGACAAGGTTTAGATCCCTGGAGCATGTAGCTCTGAGGGATTGGGATTTCTTTAAGTGTAGCATGTCCAACAGCTCTGGGTTTGACATGGCCTTGTATGTTAAGCAGAGATCACCTCTGAGTAGACGATATGTGACAGAGTATAGCTGGAGTTTTTTAAGGTGGTCAGCGTAGGGCATCTGCTTTAGGCCTGTGATTCTTTTAGTGAGGTATTTCTGAGGTATTTATTTTATTTTATTTATTTATTTATTTGCATTCAACTTCTGTTTCAAAATTCTTCACATTCTTTCTGTAGTTTTTCCACCGAACATGTTACTCCAGTTAATTTTACATAGTGACTGTTTTGCTTCCATATAATCTGTTCTTCATCTACTGTGCATTGGTTTAGATTTCAATTTAGCAGAATTATCTAGCAGCCAATTAATCTTTATAACAAGATAATCACTGCACATCAGTAGTGGTAAAACTTGACATGAAGCAAACAGCAATTTCTTTAGGAACACAAAAAATGTCTAGTTTATTCCATTCCTTGGCAGGATTTTTTTACAAATCTGAAAGAGATGTTCCTGAACATATAACTTGTAAATAATTTCCTTACAAACATTGTTGAATCTATATTATTCCAGTCTGACTCTGATAAGTTAAAGTCCCCAGTCACTATTATTCATACCTCCTGTGTTTCTGCAAGAAAACACACACACACATATACACACACACACACACACACACACACACACACACACACACACACACACACACACACACACACACACACACACACACACACACATTGTGTGTTATCCATTCAGTTGACTGTCCCTTTAGTTGATGTTTGTGTGGAGTGTGACAGTAAGTCAGCTATGAGATTGATCAGGTTCTGCAAGTCGCATTCCTACTTTCATTGACTACAGTGTAATGTGTAGATGTTCACACTGTAATCACAGCTGTATGACTGTGAAGTTAGTGTATATAAGTAAGGGAGTTTGGGGCACAGCCATCCAAGTAAATGTAGCTATGTTTTATTATTTGGGATTTGGGATATGAAATATATGTCTTTTGTTTGTATTATTTGTTCTGAATAAAAATAAAAAATATTGCCTTTTGCACCAGGTACTCTGAAGAGAAAACAGAATCATAAATAATGCATTTTGGATCACATGTCCCTGAAATAACTATGTTTGTGATAGGTAGTGATTTGTTAGTTTGTCTGTACAACTAAAACTGTATATCCTTAGTTCGTTCTACTATGTGAGTTTAAGTCGATAGATACTTATATAATTACATAGCCTGTGAGAGTACTATGCAATGGCTCTACCAATTTTTTTCTATTACTGATATTTATTTTTAGTATTGTTTTCCCTATTATTGGGTGTAATCACCCTCACATCTGAGATCCCAGCATACATTTTAAAGCAGTGCTATATCAAACATTGTCTACAGACCAGATAGATAGTAACTTATAGAAAAAGAACATAATGACAGTTCCTTTATTCTTCCTAAATAGTTCTAGTTTTCCAACCTAATGATTTTTTTTACTAGAATTCTCATGTTTCCAATTTGTTTCAGGTGACCTATTCAAAGCTTACAAAATACAGTACTTTACTCAGTAATGGTTAGGCTCAGTGAGGTATAAGGTGGCACAATGATCGCCCTTGAGTGAAGACACCCATGCTTTAGAAATCAATGGGGTTCAGAATAGGCTTTTCTCTCTTTGTTATATACACTCTAGTCAAAGTTTATATTGTTGGCTACCATTATCCCTAGCTCTTTACTGATGGTGCCAATTTTTATAATCTGAATATTTACCTTGCAATCATAATGTTACAGTTACTGGCATTAAAGTTAAGGCCTTTACTGATGCAATTGTTTTTTTGTACATCATCTTGTAGGACTCTGTGGTATCTTTTAGTGAAGTAAAGCATGCTCCTCAGGTTGTAGTCATCATCAGATTTTGTTATTCAGGGCCCATTTCCCACATTTATATTTGAGAAGAATAGTCCAAAAAGAAATGACTGTAGCACATGACCCTGTGGGACACCACTGGTAATGTCTATTGGGATAATCAAGCAGCTCACCCCTCCAAAGTGCTGTAACTTGTTGCCTAGCCAGAGTTTTACTCACGGAATCATGTACAGATTGACATTTAATGCTTTAGTTTGTCATTTATTCCATTATAAAGAGAACAGTATAAAATGCCTCAGCAAGTTCAAGATAAGCAACAGTCCTTTGCCAAGTGCTGCTGTTACTAATGCATAGAATCACACAAGATTCTGAAGATAAGCTCTTCCTTTAGCAAACACATTCTGTTCCATAGTTAATAAAGTAGGTCACCTGTGGCATTTGGGATAAGCTCCATTACGACTCTATGATTTTATATAGACACTGCTGCATCTAAAACTATATGGGATGAACATGTCCTCCACTTAGTGCAGTGGTATTTAAACACCTTTTCACCATAGTCAAGAACCACAACTACATATTAACATACTAGGACTTTGACATTCCGATAGGAACTCAGTAAGATTTTCTTACATTCTGCAGGCACTAAGTCAGGTTTTCTTTGATTCTGTATAGGAAACCAGCAGGTGTGTTGTCTGGTCCAATAGAATCTGAGTGTTTCATTTTACTATGGGCAGCAGTTAACATGTTGTTAAGTATATAATGAACATTACCTCTTTTATTACTCTGACTTGTATCTTTGCTACTTGTGAAGTTTACACAATTTTTTTTCTTCAACAGCATTCCTTGTGCTGTGTGACTGGGTGATATTATTTTATTTATTTATTAACATTTGATTACTGGGAAAGTCTGACTGGGTAGGAGTCCATTTTCAGCAGAGTTAGAATATGTTGGTTTTCTATGGGTTTTGGCTAAAAAACATTTTGTGCTGAATAGTGATTTCAAGGAGCATATTTGCTTATATTTACATTACCTTGATAATATTTTTATTTTATGGAATGGTAACGAACAGCAATTGAAGCAATTCCTTGTATATATTAATGGGACGGCAAGTTATTTCAAATTCATGTATGAGAACAATGGTCACGAAATTAATTATCTTGATGTTAATTTGAGAAAGGATAGGGTTAATAAGAGATTTTTAGCCAAAACTCATAGAAAACCAACATATTCTAACTCTTTTCTGCATTTGTCAAGTTCCAATCCTTTAGCTAATAGAAAAGCAGTGGTAAAAGGACAGTTTGTCCATGCTGCAAGGATGGTCAGTCTTGATGAGGATTTTGTTGCTGAATGTGAAGCTTTAATATTAATTTCAAAAGTAGAAGTTACCCAGAGGAATTACTTGAGCTATATGCAGAGTTTAGGTTTAAAAGAGTTAATGGTTATTTCACACCAATATTTAATCAAGTAGGTAACCAAGTTGGCATTCGCCAGAGAGGTGACGAATATGATTGTGTTTCCATGTTTATCACAACATTCAGCATGCATTTTTATGAACTATAAGCTATTATTGTTAAAAATTGAGCAATTATTGAGGATGATGTACAGATTAGAAGTATATTGGTTGACAGTTTCAAAATGGTGGCTAGGAGAGGTAAGAATCTGAAGAGTCTGATAGAAGCTGGTAGATCTGTTAGGTGTGTCAACCAAGGTTGTATGAGTTGGTGTGGAATGTGTAATTTTTGTAGTGCTATGTATCAGGGTAAGTTTTTTGAGGTTAAGGGCACTAAGTATAAATTACAAGGTAGGTTTATTTGTAATAGGAAGCAAGTGGTTTATATAGCAATGTGTAAATGTTGTCCAGCCTATTATATAGGCAAAAATTCTAGAAGTTTAAAGGAAAGAATATCTAACATCTTTATGATATAAGGTAGCTACATTTAACAAATGCACTTGCAAGACATATAAATGATCACACTGGCCATCGATTTCAATTCTGTGTCATTCAGCAAGTTAAACAGCAAGCTAGGGGTGGACCATGGGCGTTACAACTTAAAAAAGCAGAATTAATGTGGCAATCATTGTTATATTCATATGCATGGCTGGGGCTCAGTGATTATTGTGCAATTAATAGTGTTTTAAAATTAATCGCATTGGCTAGGTAGTAAGTAAGGAGGTATTAGCATATTTTTATATTATATTTAATATTAAATATATTTATTATAATAAGTATAATTTGGTATTGAGATCTACAATTTATTACTTATATATATGCCTTTTAATGCTGTTTTTCTTATGTGAATTTTGCTGCTTTTACTGCTGCTGAGGTCTACAGTCTATAATTTATGACCCATGCACACACACACACACATATATATATATATATATATATATATATATATATATATATATATATTTTTTTTTTTTTTTTTGCTGCTTTTCTGATACTTTTTTGTTGCTTTTATTGCTATTACATTTTTACTGTTTCATATAATAATTAGTTTAAACAAATCATGTAGGTATCTAATAGCTTATGTCTATATTTACCTGTTTTAAATTTTTAATTTAATTTGAAGCTTGTATTTTTAAATCTTTTAGTATGTTTAGTGATATCATTTCCTGTCTTGATGGGATGAGGTGGACTTTTACGAACATTTTAAAGCGATTGTTATTGTTCTACATATTGTCTGAGGAAGTTTAGTATTTCACCAAATGAAAAGTGCTTAACTTAATAAATTTATAGGTGTTGTTTTACCTGCTACTGCACTGGTTTATTACATTTAGGGATATGATTTAGACCACTGCTGAGCAAGAACACAGACAGATTTTGTCTAGGAGGTCTTTAAGAATGTTTTTTTTTCAAATAATATAATGTTTAACAATACAATCATCAATAAACAAGTATTATAACCTTTTTATACACTATGTACAACTGACCTGAACATATGAGGGGAAAAAAATTAATAAAATATATGAAATTAGTAACAAAAATGTATAATATTCAAATAATAAAATATAAAGTTACACATTAATTATTTAGGGTTCATTTTTAATGTCTCAATAAGAGTTAACATTTTTTCCCAAGGATTGTTTGTCCATGTTTTAGGTGAAATTCTCAATTCCTTCAACTTGATTTCTAATGTCACTGTTTCTTCCATCAATCTCAAGAATTCTTCCAGAGTAGGTTCTTGTGAAGAATTCCGCTTTCTAGTTATACACTTTCTTGCCACAGCTAGTATGGACCAAAGTAGGTATAAATCTTTTTTTATTCATTCCAATAGTATCATTAACATTTAAGAGGACTAAAGATTTGCTTAAAATAAAGGTATCTGTGAATATAGCTTGGAGAAAAATAGCAATTTCTTCCCAGAATTTTTTTATATTAATACAATCAAAAAATATATGAGACCAATCAGTTTTACAGTTTAAAAAACATCAACAAAAGGATTTATCAAGTGAATTGAATTTGACTAGTTTATCAGGTGTAATAAATCCCCTGTGAATATATTTCCATGTAAATATTTTCCATACTTGTAAATTAAATGTTAACAGAACATAAAAGCTTTGTTTTACTCTCATTTGATAGATTAGTGTGACCTCCTTTTGCTATGAAATTCTAATATCTTGCATTAGGGTTAGTTTTATATGTTATCAATATTTTGTATAATTTTGAAATTAGATTTGTCCAATTATAATTGTCGTAAATAACTTCAGATATTAGACTTATAAAATTTGGACTAGTTTTATAAGGAGAATTAATAATTTTACTATTAAGATCTTTAACATATGCTAATATGCTTTGCAGTATCAACCAATCTGCTGATGGAATGTCATATTTATTCTGAATTTGTTGAATGTCTAATACTACTTGATTCTCTATACAATGCTGCCAAGTGAAGTTTTTCCCCCTCCCATCTAATTAAGATAACATTATGAAATTTATTGAAGAAATTCTTTGTAGAGCTAAAGGATATTATCAAGTCTAGCCAAATCTTAATATCCATGTTAGTATATATAAATATTCTGAATAAATTGTAAATATTATTTATATAATTTAAGTTTATTGGTTTTGTTATATTATATTGAATATTAACAGTAAATATGTGCCACATCCTATTATTTTGCTCACTTAATATAACATTTTTAATTATTTTATTTCCATTTAGAAAAATAATAGTGTGCAATGTTTTCCATGTAGAAGAATAATTAGGATCTATCCAACTAATGATAGTTCTTAATACGGAAGCTTTTATGTATGATTCTAGATCTGGAAGTTTAATTCCACCCATTTCCCAAGATCTAATATGATATGTATAGGCTATTCTATTTCTTTTTGGATACCAAAGAAAGTTTAATAGATTTTTTTTTTCAAGATTTTCTTGTTAGGTACTATAAGAATAGCTTCTGCAATGTAATTAATTGTTGGAAGTATTGTCATTTTTATTATTTGTAATCTGTCTTCAAATCTCAAGAACATTTTATTCCAGCTTACTATTAACATTTTTATTTTATTAATTATGTTGCTATGATTTGTGTAGATTCCAAATTATCACATAGTGTTATTCCTAAATATTTTATTATAGGAACTTGTTTTCCTATCACACAATCTGTAGTTAAGGTAAATTCTCTCTTTTTATTCAAATGTATATAATTAGATTTTCCCTTCTTAAATTGTAGGCCGGAAATATGATAAAGCCTTTCCACTAATTCATCTAGTTTTTGTACTGATTTCTCCGAGACATATAATGTGAGTAAAACATCATCAGCAAATAACATAATTTTTTAATTGAGTTGACCATATACATCTATGCCTGATATATTAGAGTTATGGCATACTAATGAGGCAAATAATTCAATTCCTAAGGCAAACAGGATGGGAGACATCAGACATTCCTGCTTTGTACTTTTGTTTATTTCAATAGCCTTCGAGGTAAATGGCCCAAGTTTTACATAAGCCAAATTGTTCTTATAAATATTCTTTATTAGCATAATAAAATTAGTAGGAAATTCAAACAATTCTAAAGCCTTAAAAAGAAATTCCCAGCTCAATGATTCAAAGACTTTTTCTATATCCAAAGCTACTATTAGAGCTTCTTGGTTGTTTCTGTTTAGAAAACCTATGAGTGTTACAATTCTTTGTATATTGTCATGTGTATGTCTTTTATAAATTAATCCTGTTTGATCCTCATTTATTATGTGTGTCAATGATTTTTTAATTCTACTAACTAGTATTGGCATGAAGATTTTATAATCATTGTTAAGTAAAGATATTAGCCTATAAGATTTACACTGTAAAGGATCTTTGTTTTCTTTTGTAATGGGTGCAATTAGGGAGTATCTCCATGAAATTGGAGTTGTTTTGTGCTAGAATTTCATTCAAAGTTTTGTGAAACAATGATATTACTGAAGATGGAAATATCTTATACAATTCATTAATTATTCCATCAATTCTAGGTGTTTTACTACTTTTACTTTCCTTGATTTTTTGAGTAATTTCTTTTAGAGATATTTGTTTTTGAATGTCTAACTTTAACTTTTCTGGTATAGTCTTTACCTTTACTAATTTCAGGTCTAAGTTTGATGTATTAGTAATATGTGAAGTATCATTATAACGGTCAGAGAAATAATGTTTAAATGTATCTAGTATATCATTTATAGATAAAACCTTTTCTGTTTTTTTCCTTCCTTCATGTATAATACTTGTAATATTATTTTCAATCAATTTTTTTTAATCTTATTGTTAAATTATGCATATGTTGGGTGATACTGCATAGGAACTAAGTTTTAACCTTTCTACAGCTATATTAGTTTTGTGAGTTAGGATTTCATTGTATCTTTTGTTTAGGTCTTCCAATACTTTTTATGATTATTTTGTGTGTAAATAGATGAATTAATAGTGAGATCTGTAATTTGTTTTTGGATGTTACATAATTCTGATTCCCACTCTTTTAGCTTGTTTTTATACCATGAAAGAATTGTTCCATTTAGATAGGCTTTCAAGGTATCCCAAAGATTAATTACATTTATTTCAGTAGTGTAGTTTATATCTAAAAATAATTGTACTTCTGAATCTACCCAAGGTTTAAATTGTTTTAATTTTGTAATGTAAGCTGGAATTCTTGACAAAAAATTAATTTCTTAAAATCTGTATGTATTTTGAGAATTAATGAAGTATGGTCTGAAAAGGGACAATGGATTATGTAAAATTTTATTATTTCTGAATTTAGCTCTTGAGATATGAAGATTGTATTAATTCTTATATGTGTCCCAAATCTGTGGTCTTGGTGTGAAATAATAATGAATTGTTCTCCTTATAACTAAATGTATCAATTAGATTTAAACTTTCTTCCCATTTCTTAAGTAACTTCCCTATAGAACTTACATGTACATTTCTTTTGTTTGTGGTCTCTGATTTATCCAATATACAATTAAAGTCACCTCCCAAAATCAAATTTCCTTTATATACTCTAGTTATTAGATCCATGCGTTTTCTTATTGTCCCAACCCCAATACCTGGAAACCAATATATATTTCCTAATGTTCAGACTCTATATTTTACTATTACTATGGCTAGGAGTAATTCTTTAGCTTCATATTTGTGAATGATTTGAGGCATAGTGACATTTTTTCCCCATAACATTAAAGTTCCTTTAGTCTTTTTCTTATATGAAGAGTGAGATAAGATCATCTATTCATTACAATTCCAGCTAAGGATATCATTTGTTTTGAAGTGAGTCTCTTGAAGAAATACTACTTGTACTTTATTTAATTTCATATATCTTAATAAATTAGATCTTTTCCTTGGATTGTTTAAACCGTTAGTGTTTAAGGATAAAATAGTCAAGTCCATTCTCAGTATTTAACTTTACACCATATTTGTTTTGTATTACATTTTGTAATACCATACCAAATGTAAAATGCGTAACTGCTGTGTTAATAATTCTCATTGTAGTCAATATTTTAATTTTGGTCAACTAATAGAGTTTAGCTTAGGCCAAAAAAAAAAGAAAAAAGAAAAATGCCAAAATTACTTGTATAACAACAAGTATATAGATATATTTGTAAACCCTCTAAAGTATATGAAGTGAAATACACTTCCAATCTGCTAGATGAGAAGAAATCTAACAGATTGCCTACCATAACTTCCCTCATGAAAAAAGAAAGAAAAAAAAACTAACCCCTTTCGAGCTCCAGTACACCTTTTCTCTTATCTTGGAGATTTAATAATATTAGTTATTAGTTTCCCTATATAACTATTAATAATGAATTAACATAATGTATGGAAATGAGTATTGATTTGGTAATACAATTTAGTTTTAGATTAGATTAGACGTCTTTTTCAGAATATAATCCTATCATGCACTACTTAAACATTCATAAAGTAAAATCTCATTTATAACACAGTAAATGTTGCTTAACATTAGTTCTCTTTAGCCTGAGAGTAGTATATATACATATTAATAGTTTACAATATTCTGATATGACCAATATACTAATGATTATGTCAGATAAACACTCTCCTACATACTAAAAATATATTATAACTGAGTGAAGTAGATTTAGAAATGTATCAATAAGTGAAGACAAATACGAATACGTCTACTCAGAATGCTTGAATCATACTACAAAAACTATGTAGTCCATAGAATGAACCCTTAGAGTTGTGTTCACTAGAGATGATAATGTAAATATGTTTGAGTGAACAATACATGTCATAAATCTCTACGTATCACTCACATGCTTTCAATTAGAGACAAATGAAAGCATAACCAGATTCAGTTTATTATATGTCCACCCATGAATGTAGTTGTGACAAATTAAAAGAAAAAAATTAAGAAAGACAACATTAGACCATAGTGATCACTCACTGATGATGAAACAGAAGCAATTTGCCTTGATAAGTGACCATGTGGGTGAGCAATTTATAAACTTCTTAATACTAATGCATAGTTATAATATCAATTCATATTATGAGAATATCATCACAGAATATTGAACAAAATGCTAGCCAGTACAGAACCATACTGAAGCTGTTCTGCACAGCCACAGTTCCTTAGAACCTTTACAGTGGAGTTTTTATCAAAGACTGTGTCATGCAGCAAGATATAAGAGTAGGCAGATTCCCTTCTTTGTTATTAAATTATTAAAAGCAATGGCATTCTAAAAAATACAAAACCTATTAAACTGAACAGTGCCTTAAGAAATCTCTCTATCTCATATCTATTTAATTAGTGTTCTACTTGAATTTCTCATCAAGTATTACAATTTACAAATCTGTCTTATTTTACTACCTGAAGCAGTAGCAGAAGCAGACCATGAAGACATCTTCTCATGGGCCCTTTATTTTAAAGAAATAAAGATGAAATTCCATGGTGAACTCATTTTACTAACCATCTCACTAAGAAACTGATAACCTTATTATTTAAACAGTTGTCAATATTCAGTAAAAATATTAGCTGCATAATAGTCAGCTATACCACTAATGTCTGAAGGATTAAAGGTAGTTTGTTATAAATCCCTGCCTTAACCAGATGTGTAGCGTACAGAATATCATTTAGGATTTGCATTTCTTAGGAACCTATGTCTGTAAATGTGTAATTCAAACAATTATTGGTAGAATGAATCATATCTAAACTACTTTATTATGCTAATTTATGTACAATTTTACTATAGGTTTCCCAGTACTTCCCCGTCATTAAGGCAACTCCCACAATATATCAACAGGCACTCGCAAGACTGTCTGAGATGCCAATTTTATGAGTTATAGAACCGTGGCTTAAAGTTTTCCTGGGAATAAATCAACTGTTCATCATAAAAAATAATTACACATGCCCACACAATTTAGTAGTGCAGTTAAACAACTACTTGCATGTTGGCGTAAGAATTTTGGCTAATTACCAGCATCTTTACCACTTTAATGAAAGTTGAACCCCACTTGCCAAAGATTAGAAAGCACTAAAGGTGAGGAGAATAATCAGTAATTTACTATCTACTGTATTCACTATTTATTTGGTTACTACTTAATCAATTCAATTGAACATGTCTAGGCTGTGTGAGCAGAGGAAAATAACAACACTGCACAGTACAGGGTTTATTATGTATTATAATAAAGCAATGTGAACATAATATTCAAATAAGCAGGAGTTATAAGTAAAAGGTAATAAGTCCCTTTCTGGCTTATAAAATTAGATGATTTCTGTTACTAGGTTAATGAAGTATTCAGTATAATATGTCTAAAACCTGTCTTAATTTTATTTATTATGTGCACAGAAGTATGTTACAACTGCAGCTGATGTGTGCATCTCACACACATATTTTCCTATTTACACTTGCAACACTATAACAGATGCTTACAAAACTATCAGACATGTCATTTTACTGGATCACCATAGCATAGTGTATCTTATAGCCTAGGTAGGAATAATTCAGAAGTAAGAAAGGACTTTTTGATTTAAAAGCCCACATTTGCATTTGTTTCCCCCCTTTCCTGTAGCTAGTTTAGTCCAGATACAGATTCTTACTTTTAGCACTTGAATTTGCTTATTTGTGATCAGCACTTGTTCAGAACTTGTAAGCACTAAATAACATATTAATTACTGCAGCACTCAACCTTCCTCATTACCTAGAGGAAAACAGTTGTGGTACTTACGTTCCTCACTTGCTTAGAGAAAAACAGCTATTGTACTCACTTTCCTCACTTATCTAGAGGAAAATATTTTTTTTATTCAGGCATGTCCAAGGGTCAGCTCCCAGTGTTCTCTCCTGTCTATCTGATGAATCTGGGCATCTTGGGGCAATGAGAAATTGCCTCATGTACACAGACAACCCTCTCCTCCTACCACCCAACACTAAACCTGTGAGAGATGCACTTATCTAGCCAAACTGGAGGTAAAGCTCTCTCCAATCAAGACTGAACTTGACAGTCAAGAGGAGAAGGTAAACACTTGCACCACACCACACTCATCACATAGTCTCACTAAATCTACACCACCAAAATCCACACATAGAAACACAAAAACAACAGAGACGTCCAAAGCAAAAATGCAAGCAACGTCCACCCACCAACACAACCCAAATGACACATAGCCCGCAGACTCAGTGTGCCACTCAACCACAGCCAATAAGGCAAAACAATGTACATACCACACTAGTCATAGGTGACTCTATAGTCAGGCACACTGATGTCTCACTCACCAGGCTAAACAAGGAGAAGGTTACTGTCAGCTGCCTGTCGGGTGCCAGGATCTGCCACATAACCCACGCACTCAGGTCACTCCATAACAAGTACAAATATGAGTCTGTCATTGTCCATGTTGGTGTGAACGACCTGAGACATACATCCCTGGACTACATGAAAAGAGACATGGAAGAGCTCTCCGATCTTGTAGCCCAGGAGGTATGACCCTAGCCCTGAGTAGCATTCTGCTATCACCCAGAATGATGCCACAGTACAAGGACAAAATGATTGACTTCAACAATTGGCTAAGCTTCTGATGCCATTCTAAAGCGATCCAGTGTCTGTCTGCCTGGGATGACATGGTCGACAGACCACGATGTTTTGCCAGAGATGGCCTGCACCTGTCATCCCTGGGATTCCGGATACTGGCTAAGGTTCTTGCCGCCCCTATAGTGCCTTTTTTAGGCAAGGTTCAAATGACAAGCAAAAACTGAGGGTGCTGCTACTCAATGCTAGAAGTCTAAATCTCAAAACGCACTCACTCAAGGCACTCCTTAAAATGGAGAACATCGATATCTGTGCAGTGACTGAGACCTGGTTCAAGGCTCCAGAGAGCACCCCTGCACTACCAGGCTATAACTCATATGACACTTTTCGGCCATGTAACCTGAACCGGAACACCAAAGGTGGAGGTGTGTCCATATTCATTAAGGATATCCACACCTCCAGGCTAGTTGCTCAGCATAATGCAGCCGAGGTTATCCAAGTGTAACTAACTCTGGGCAAAACTGCAATCCAAATTGTAGCTTGCTATAGATCACCCACCGTGCCCCAGGATTCCCACTCCTCTTTTCTTGATGTACTGGAAAATAATAGGGTTCAACCAAACACCCTAATAATGGGTGATTTCAACTACCCCACCATTAACTGGGAAAGCTACTCATGTACCAAATTATTCGCTCAACACTTTCTGGAATTCATAAACTCCAATGCCCTGGATCAACTTATCCACACCCCCACCAGGGGCAACAATATCCTAGATCTAGTCATTACCAATATGAGTGACTGGTGTTCCACACCTGAAGTCAACGCCTCATTGGTCTGATCCGACCATAAGCTAATTACCCTAGATATCCACATCCTGCCTCCACCCCCCACCCCCCATTAAGGAAACCATAAGCCAACATCATGCTTCTTAAGACAGAAGTGGTGAACTTCATGACACCCATGCAGATGAACAATACAGTTACAACTAGTGAATCCTACACAATTGCACTTTATAATCACTTACATGAGTGCATGGATCGTGCTATCCCAAACAGAACCAAGATGCTATCCTCCAAAAAAAGGAAGCCAATCTGGTGGTCCCCTGCCATAAACAAACTGTACAACAGAAGGAAGAAACTCTTGCAAAAGAGAGTAAAATCCCACGAGTGGAGGAGCTCCCTGGTTAGCCTCACTAAGAAGCTGCGATCCCTGATAAAATCCTCCAAAGCTAGTTACGAAAACAAAATCACCACTGATTCTAAAGACAACCACAAAGCATTCTATAGCTATGTCAAGAATCTCAATGGCAACACTTAGATCTGCTCTGAATTACAGCACAATAGCACTAAATATACAGACCCAAATGATATTGCCAACATCCTGGCAGATAGGTTCAGTGCTAACTTTACCCCCCTCTCACCCCCTAAAGAGCCCATCTCTACACCGTAAGAATGCAAAGTTCCTGTAATCATGGCTGCATGGGTAAAATACACACTCTCCAAAGCCAAGAACACAGCATCCATGGGACCAGACAACATCCCAGGCTGCATTCTACATGAACTACAGAATGAACTGGCACCCCACCTAAGTACCATGTTCAATCATAGCCTCACCTCAGGCTTTGTGCCTGCTGAATGGCGCACAGCAATGGTTATCCCACTCCACAAGAGGTGAGCCACCACGGACCCTGGGAACTACTGCTGCATTAGCCTGACGAGCCTGGTCTGCAAGGCCATGGTACGTATCATCATGGAACTTATAAAAAAAGACATTGGTAATCTCCAAACTCTGGATCCCACCCAGTTCGGGTTTGTAAAAGGCAGATCATGTCTCCTAAACCTGATTGACTTTTTTGAAGCAGTCACCAAAGCTGTAGACCATGGTAAGGTGGTTCACACAGCTTATCTAGATCTTGCCAAGGCTTTCGACACCATCCCCCACTCTGGAATTATAGATAAACTCACTAAAGTAGGTATAAATCCCTATGTCACAAGATGGGTTGCCAACTGGCTCACTGACAGAACCCACACTGTGAAAGTAGCAGACTCCAAATCTGACTTCAGACCAGTGACAAGTGGAGTACCACAGAGTTCAGTCCTGCTTCCTCTCCTGCTTGGTATCTACTTCTCTGAAGTACAGGCTAACAAAGAAGGTCTTTGGCTCCTAGTTCGCAGATGACTGCAAACTAGGAGCCATAATCGAAACTCCAAATGATGTGGACATCCTACAAAAGGGCCTCAGTGAGAAAGATGCCTGGTGTCAAAGCCATGGCCTCAAGCTCGATGCCAAAAAGTGCCTTGTCATCCCCTTTGGTAAAAACTTTGTACCCATGAACTACAACATAGGCGGTAGTATACTTAACACCGAAAGTGTGATAAGAGACCTTGGGACACAAGTGGAGAGTAGTCTCTCCTTAGATAATCACATCGCCACAGTAGTCAGGAAATCCTTCTACGTGGCACACCTCATCACAAAAGGTTTCTCATCCAGAAAAAAAAGAGGTCATTGCTCCCCTCTACTCATCACTCATTAGACCAATTATAGAGTACAACGCCCCTTTTGGTATGTACCTCACAAGACATCTACAACAACTGGAAAGGCCGCAGAAATATCTCACAAAAAGGATTACTGGCCTCAAACAGATGCCCTACGCAGACTGTCTCAAAAAACTCCAGCTTTACTCCATCGCATAACGCCTACTCACAGGTGATCTCTGCCTAACATACAAAGCTATGTCAAACCCAGAACTGTTGGACATGCTCCACTTAAAGAAATCCCAATCCCTCCGAGCTACACGCTCTAGACCTAAACCTTGTCACCACAATAAACAAAACATGCAGTAGGGATAGATTCCTGTCCCAGAGACTTCCCATACTCTGGAATAAACTACCTATCTATATCAAACAAAGCTCCTCATTAGTACTCTTCAAGAAAAATTTGATGATTGGATGGGAAATAGGAAATTCACCCCGGGGATCACCTCTGTGGCTCTGCTCGACAGTGGCACAGGAAAATAATTTTCTTGGGTGGCAAAAGCCAGGGTACCTTTTTGGCTGGGCTTGTATAGGCCCCAAGGCCGATAGCCTAGTACCTACCTATGAACCTATGACTGTGTTTACTTCAAGTGTAACAATGTAGTCTGTAATGCTTTTATTACTTTTTCAATTGGATGTTATTCAATGTTACTGTAAATTCTTCTTTTTTGTGTTACCAACATGAAAAACAGCTACTCTGTCACTGATTTCACAGTTATTATTTTTATTTATTTAAAAGAAGTCAGGGTTTGTAGATTTTAATAATCCAAAGACCATGTTAAATGAGCTTAAAATATAATGCTTGTGTAACTGATATGACACTACAAGCGCTACCTTAACAAAAGACAAGCTGGGGACTCCTTAACTGACTATTTCCACCTTAAATCTTTCATAGCAGACAAGGGAAGCTCTAACCAGTGCATGAGAATGTTTCAAATAACAGCCTTGTCAGAACCCAGTAACGGAACTCTGTTTATAGTGACTCTAACTGCTTTTTCCACATTTAAAAATATGGATGTTAAGTTGTCAATCTCGCCTTCATTCTTGCTTGATGGGTTCGGAGCCGATCCCTCGGCTCCGACTCGGCACTTGCTAAGCTCGAGAGTCACTTTTACCAGCTCGAGGCAGCCCCATATCCCATGATGCAAGGCGGTAAGTACCCAGATCTCGTTTGCCGCTTCGCTTAGGAGGTCTTCTTTTTACCAGCTCCTGGTAAGTTATTCACTTTTGTGAGATTTAAGCCCCTTTTAGTAAAAAAACCTTTTATTGATAGTTTTAAGTTTATTTTGTACTTTTTCTGACAGAAAATCCCTATCTCCTTTAATTTGTTAGTCAAACTTTTCCCTATCCCATCCCCCCCCTGTTAGGGTGTGTGTGTTGGTTTTATAGAATACCTTTTGGTATTTATTTAAGTTAATTTTGACTGGTGTGTGTGTGTGTGTTTTTCAGCACCATGTCAAAGGAGAGGGTCTCAGGTTTTAAGAAGTGTGACTCGTGCTGTCAGAAGATGTCTCTGACAGACGGTCACACTTCTTGCCTGTATTGTCTGGGCCCTCTTCACCTGCAGGACTCCTGTGCTATTTGTCATTCCTTCAGCCAGAGAGTCCTGCAGGAGAGATTAATAAGCTGATACTTAGGGGCCTTCTTAAGCCGGAGGGCTCTCCGGCTAAGTCGGCTCCACCAAAATCAGCAAAATCTTCCAAGGCCCAGGCTTCTGTTTCTAAGCCTGCGGCCTCGGCTCCGACTCGTACTGAGTCGAGATCGGCTCTGGCTGGAGCCGATTCTGGCTTGACAAAGCCTTCGGCACCGATGGCTATCGGTGCCGAATCTGTATTGACCACTTCGATGTTGGCTCCGATCGGCTCCGACACCCATGTGGCACAGGCATCGGTGTCGGCTCCGATCGGCTCCGACACCGTTACTTTGGTGGCTGTATCGGCTCCGGCTGGAGCCGATATCGAGCTTCCTGTCGGCTCCGAGGTTGGCTCCGACAGGATCTATAGTATCGGCTCCGATGGGTCATTCCAGGAAGAGGGCGAGGGCTCCTTCCTTGGGGCCGGTACTTTCGGCTCCCGCTTCACCTCTTCTATCGAACGGAGCCATCGGAGCCGATCTTCAAGGTCATCCAGGTTGTCAGATCATGACCTAGAGAGAGTGGTCAGTAGATTACTTAAGTCACAGGTACTGGCCCAAATGTTACACAGTCCGTCTCAACAGACGACTGTTGGTCCACACCCCGTTACAGTTCCTCCTTCAACTCTACCTCAGAGCTTGGAGT
The DNA here is from genome assembly GCF_019279795.1 of Protopterus annectens. Lineage (NCBI taxonomy): Eukaryota > Metazoa > Chordata > Ceratodontiformes > Protopteridae > Protopterus > Protopterus annectens. The sequence continues at coordinate 626,635,437 of NC_056744.1, forward strand.
TGGAGTCTTCGGGAATGGTTACTGCTACGGCTGGAGGACGGATACCCCCTTCTGTTCCTTCAGCCTCTACTCTTATCGCCTCTGGCAGACGTTCGTTAGAGGCACTCGGTCGTCGGTCTTCCATGGTCTCCTCCGAGGGGTGAGTGGCATCGGACCCTTGTCCGAACCCGCTCTTCCCCTTGGAGCCTCGGCCTTGGTGAGCTCGGCTCCGACATCTGCCTCGGAGACTTCCCTTCGGTGGTCCCTGGAGTTCCTAGCTCTTGGAGCGGGTTCTCTCGGACCTGCCTGGGAGGGGAGCATTCGAGGTGATGAAGAGTGTACTGGCCACTGGTATCAGTCAGCAGTCTGTTCCCGTAGCTCCTCCCTCTATAGTACCTGTTGACATCTCTGCCACTTCTCTTGCTACAGGACCCAGAGATCCTCCGCCTCAGGTTTCCCCATTGGGAATTTCCCCTCTTCCGAGGATTCTCCTGATGTTTCGGGAGATCCTCCTAGGAAGAGGACTTGTAAGAGGAAGCATGTAGACTCCCCGAGTCTGTCACTGGATACTGACTTTGATGAGTCAGAGGGATCCCCTAGATCCCCTCTGAGGATGTCTCCTTCTCAGACATCCTAGAACTTCTGAAACAGAGGAAACTGGCCCACCAACAATCCCTCTGAGGATGAGTCAGTATACCTAGAGGCGTTTGGATCTCGGCCCTCCACCTCCTGGGTGTCTCCGCCTTCGACCCCTTATGCAGGTTATTGCATGAAAGGCGTGGACAGCTCCTGACTCTGTAGAGCCAGTCCCTAGGAGGCCTTCAAAATTTATCACTGCCCGCCTGACAAACAATTCCTTACCAAGGGTGTTCCCGCTGATGCCATGGTGGTGGCTGCAGCCACCAAAAAGGAACTTGCAGATCCTTCCATGCCTGTCCATCCTCCTAATAAGGACTCTAGGACCATGGATAGGTACGGCAAGTGGATGTTTTCCTCAGCGACCTTTGCTATGCGTTCGCTGAATTACCTATGTCACTTCACCAGACTCCAGAGGGATATCCTGAAGGAGCTGGGAGAAGTAGTTCAGGATCCTACAGCTGCAGGGGCTCAAGAAAAAATTGCTTCGCAGCTAGGAACCCTTAACTCCATTGCAAACTCCTCCATGCGGCTTATATCATATGCTGCTGATGGAGCGAGTAGGGCCGCAGGTACAGGTGTGGCTCTTAGACGCCAAGCCTGGATGCGGCTATGTGATTTTGCGGACCCCTTTAAGGCGTCCTTCACAAATTCTCCCTTTGATGGGTCAGCTTTGTTTGGCCCTCAGGTGAAGGAAACCTTGACCAGGTGCGAGCAGGATGGCAAGACTCTTTCTGCTGTTGGAGTCCGTTTTTCCACCCCTTCTAGACCTTATCCCAAAGGACAGAAGGGCGGGAAGATGTGGTTCCGTAAATCCCAAGGAGTCACGCCAGATTCACGTGGTCAGTTTACCCCTAGAGGCAGAGGGGGTAACAACAACAGACGCCGCTCTAGAGGCAGAGGGGGTCCGAAGAACCAGGGAAACAGGGAGCCTCTCTCTGACAAGCCCTTTCAGCATCCCTGAGGTGTTGCCCGGCTGTCTCTCCTTGGAGGCAGTCGGGGGAAGATTATCACTGTACCCAGAAGCCTGGCATTCCCTCACTCAAGACAGATGGGTACAGTCGATCATATCCAAGGGTTACATAATTCCTTTCGAGGAAAGTCCCTTCCCCTCAAGTTCCCTTCCAGATGTACCACCCGGTCTAAGGGAGATTGCAGAGTCAGAAATCTCAAAACTACTGCAAAAAAGAGCCATTCAGCCAGTTACAACAGACCATTCAGAGCCCGGAATCTACTCAAGGTTCTTTTGGTCCCCAAAAGACGGGAGACTGGAGACCAATATTGGATCTCAGCAGACTCAACAAGTCTGTCAGGAAGACAAGATTCGAATGGTCACTCTTCAGTCAATTCTGCCCTTCTTACAGAAGGACAACTGGATGTGCTCAATAGATCTTCAGGATGCGTACTATCACATAAAAATTCACAGACGCTCCAGGAGATTTCTCCGCTTCGGCTGGGGTCCAGTCATTTCCAGTTCAGAGCCCTGCCCTTTGGTCTCACTACAGCCCCAGAGTGTTCACCAAATGCATGGCAGTGGTCACGGCTCACCTGAGACGTCAAGGATTCCAGGTGTTTCCGTATCTCGACGACTGGCTCCTGTCAGCCACCACCAGGCATCAGCTTATACAAGCCAGGGATTACACAATAGACCTTTGTTCTCATTTGGGCATCTCAATCAACTTCAAAAAGTCATCCTTATCGCCCTGCCAGTCTATTACCTTCATAGGCCCAAACTTAAACACTGTTCGGATGTCAGCTACCCTTACAGAACAAAGAGTTTCAGACATTCAGACTCATGTCAGGATCATTCTGGCCAGCAAGAAAATACAGGCCAGAATGGTTCTAAAGGTATTAGGTCTCATGGCTGCGGCCATTACTCTTCTTCCCTGGCTCGATTCTACATGCCTTCTTCAGTGGATGCTGTTCACACAGTGGTCATACCAGCAACTTCCAATGCGTCACCAGATTCTGGTGACACAGACATGCAAAGAGCATCTTGCTTGGTGGATCACATCGTCTCAGGTTCACCAAGGCAGGTACTTTGTACCCCCATCCCCGATAGCCACTGTCACCACGGATGCCTCCCTGATCGGGTGGGGGTCATTATCAGGGCAGGATGGTTCATGGGACGTGGCAGCCGCTCGAGTACCATCTGCACATAAATGTCCTGGAGATGAGAGCAGTGCTTTTAACGTTGCAAGCCCTCAACGACTTTCTTCCCGTAGGGACAATTGCAGTCCACACAGACAACATGTCTGTAGTTTGGTATATCAACAAACAGGGCGGAACCAAGTCCTACCCCTTGTGTCGAGAAGCGCTCAGACTATGGCAATGGGCGATCTCCTCTCATCGGTTTCTGGTAGCAACGCATATCCCTGGGAAAACCAACATTATAGCGGACAGATTGAGCAGAGCTATCCTCATGCCTCACGAGTGGTCTCTCAAGCAATCTATAGCGGAAGAGATTTTTCTGGAATGGGGTCGCCCATGTTGCGATCTTTTGCTACTCCCCAAAACAGCAAATGTCCAGACTTCTTCAGCCTCTTCCCTCTATCAGGCCATCCCCCCAGAGATGCTCTGACCCAGGATTGGCCCCAGGGACTTCTTTATGCCTTCCCTCCATTTCCTCTGATCCCTCAGGTGATCCAGAAAGCTACCATTTTGAGAGCCAAATTGATTCTCATTGCCCCTTACTGGCCTCGACAAGTTTGGTTCCCATTCCTCCATCATCACCTTTTGGTGCAGCTGTGGCATCTGGACCCAGTGCCAGACCTTCTGATTCACCAATCGGGTCAGCTGCACTGGTCAATCCCTTCTCTCAACCTCACAGCATGGTTGCTCCACTTCCTTCCTTAGCCAGGCTTCCGTTGATCTCTAACCCAGTTAGAGACAACATAGTAGCTTCGCTAAAATCCTCTACCAGGAGGGTTTATACAAGCAAATGGAAACGTTTCTCTTATTGGGCTAAGGCCCAAAATATTGATCCTTTTACTGCCCCTGTTCAGGCAGTCCTGGACTTCTTAGCAGAGATTTTTCATGCAGGCTCGTCTTCTTCCACAGTCAGAGTTCAATTGGCTGCTATTTCTAATTTTCATGTCGGGATAGCAGATCATAATATTATGTCCCATAGGCTCTGCAGGGCCTTCTTGAAAGGAATTTTCCTACTAAAGCCTCCAATCAGGAATCCTCCTCCTCAGTGGGATCTAAATTTAGTGCTGACATCCTTGATTCTTCCGCCCTCCGAGCCAGCTGTTTCTTGTTCCCTGAAATATCTTTCTTGGAAAACTTTATTCCTAGTGGCTATTACATCTGCCAGGAGGGTGTCTGAACTTCATGCTCTTTTGGTTCGACCCCCCTATTTGGTTTTTCACAAAGACAGAGTATCTTTGAGAACTAATCCATCCTTTTTACCTAAGGTCGCGTCAAAGAACAATCTGAATCAATCCATTGATCTCCTGTATTTTTCCTAACTATTCAGATAGAGCTGAACAAAAGCTACATTATCTTGATGTCCACCGTCAACTTAGATATTATTTGGACAGAACAAAAAAATTTAGAAAATCTGATCAACTTTTTGTTTCCTATGCGGATAATAAAAAAGGCCTTCCTGTTTCTAAAGTGACCTTGTCCAGATGGCTTTCTTCGGTCATCTCGAAATTTATACTCAGGGGAAAACAGCTGTGCTCAAAACCTAAAGCACATTCAACTAGGAGCTTAGCTACTTCTACAGCCTTTCAAGCTAGACTTCCTTTGGACACTATTTGTGCAGCGGACACTTGGGCTACTCATCACACTTTTGTTTCCCATTACAAATTGGACTTGGCCTCCAGGGACAGAGCCAGTTTTGGCTCTACAGTCCTCAAGAGTTTGTTCCATTGAGCCACCCAGGATAGAGGTGCTAGGGACGCGGTCCCATCAAGCAAGAATGAAGGCGAGATTGACAACTTAACATTAAGAAGTTATGTACCTACCATAACGTTCCATGTTAGTTGTCTCCTCTAGCCCTCTTTCTTGCGACCCTCCCTCCTTCCCCCTGGCCTGGACAAACCTTGTATAAGAAACTGTTATGCTGAAGACCATTCAGACCTGGTCCTTCTTCCATCTGTAAGTTTTCTTTCTTCCTTTGGGAAGTATTTTATGCTTGGTGCTATTGCCCTTTGTTAGCAAACGAGATCTGGGTACTTACCGCCTTGCATCATGGGATATGGGGCTGCCTCGAGCTGGTAAAAGTGACTCTCGAGCTTAGCAAGTGCCGAGTCGGAGCCGAGGGATCGGCTCCAAACCCATCAAGCAAGAAAGAAGGCGAGAGAAGACAACTAACATGGAACGTTATGGTAGGTACATAACTTCTTAATATCTATGTTACTTTTAAAATGGGAATTTGAAGTGTAGTGAAGTCAGTAAGCCACATAAACTATGATTAAAATTTTTCATTTCCTATTATGCAACAATGAGGTGAACTAAATATACTATTAATAAAAAGGGAGATGAGAAAAAACATTTGTGTACATGTTGTCTCTGTTCTTCCTTTACATATAACTAATTATACTAAAGTGAAAGATAACATTTGAATCTGGTTTTCCTCACTGCCTATGAATGAGATGTAACTATATTTTTAGAAATCACTCTAAGTTATAAAACCATTTAACATTATCAGACACAACCACTAAACTTGTGATGAGTATGTTGCATAAAGTATAAGTTTAAGAAAAAGTATAAATGTCTCAGAGTATAATAGGCAATATAATAGATAAAATACGTACATTTTGAGGTAAAGTCCAGAAGTCTATATCTTTGTTGATTCTTTGAGAGATTTGGAAGACTGTGTAGTTTTAGAATCAGTTCTTTGTTTCTTTTTCCTTACATCAGACCAAGTCTTTTTTTCTGGAGATCTTTTCAAGTTGGTGGAAACAGTCCAGTCCAATTCTTCAGGAATTGTGATGATATTATTATTATTGATGAAGGCAGAAGCATCTTCAATGTTGTTAAAGGTTCTCAAGTAATTTGAATAGAAAATTCTGATTCTAACAGGATATACCATCTGTGCTTTTATTTTATTTTGTTTGAAAAGTTTCACTAATGGCCAAGTTTTTTTTCCTTGTTTCTAACACTTTTGCAGAATAATCATTGTCAAATCTGATCTGACTCTGATTATATGTTATGGGACGTTTTCTCCAGGCTGTTTTTAAAATGAGCTCTTTATCCAAGAAGGACAGGAACTTTACCACAATTGATTTTGGTGGTGCATTAGGTGAAGAAGATATAGATTTTCCTATGGCTCTCTGAGCTCTTTCTATTCCATTTGATAATCCCTCTTTTAAATCAAGCACTTCAAGAAGCCAGGAATTCAAAAAGATGATGATGACTTCTCCCTCAGTTTTTTCTGGAAGGCCAAATATTCTTATATTAGTTCTCCTCTCCCTATTCTCTAAATCGGACACTTTACTAAGTTCTTAGGTTAATACTAGGCTAACTGCCTTTGCGAGCCATTTTAAGCCTAGCCAATTATATCTTGTGAGACTCAAACCCTGCACCTTGGGTTTGTAAGTCAAACACCTTAACAATTAGGCCACCCTCCTAACACGTAGCCAGTTATTTTGGTGAAGTAAGAATTCTGTCTGATTTTCCTCTTTTTTGAGTCTTCCATCTATGTCATGTAGTGATATCTCCATATCAAGTAATTTACTTTGTTGTTGCTGCATTATTTCTTTTAGTACATCTGTTTGCTTTTGGCAGGTTTCCTTGAGACTTTCCAAATTATCAGTGAATCTATCCATTTTCAACGACAATTCATGTAATGTGGAATACATCAATTGTATCTCCTTCTTCAGAGTGGTTTCTGAGTGAGAATTCTTTAAACTGGCCATTACCAAACAGCTGTGTTGTTCTCCAGAATATTTTGACTCAATAATATTTCTTGAAATTTAGTAGAGTTGTAGTTCTTAAGTTCCTTAATATTTTTTTCTATTTCTGGCTAATGAAAATAATTTTCTCCCTGTTTCCTAGTACTGTTTTGTGGAGCTCTAAAAAGTGCTGCTTATCTGTTTGCCATCTAGGCTCCGCCTCCCTTTAAGAATGGTTTTGATGGATGGTAGGGAGGGTATTGACCTGATGGATAGAGGTAATGATTTCCAGTGCTTAGCAACATGGTACGGGTACAGACAGTGCTCAGCAGATTTGATAGATTTCTGAACAGACAGGAGTTTTTGGTCACTGGATTGTAATGACAACTAGGAACATAACAGTGTAGAATGTTACTCAGTGCTGGGCAAGCAGATGGATTCCGGATAATTTTATAGGTGGTAAGAAGTTGTATATATGTCAGTTGATGGTCTAGTTCTAAACAGTTCAGGTTTTTTAGTGCTATAGATATGGTGGACTATGAAAGGGGAATGTGCTGCAAATTTAGCAACTTTGTTAAAGAATTGTTCAAGTTTTGTTTTTTGTGATACCTGAAGGTTAGTAAGGATGAGAGTGCCATAAAGTAGTGTTGTAGTGTTGAGAGGTGATAAGTGATGGCAAGTGTAGTTTTAGTTGAGTTGGTGAGAAAGGTTTTGGCTCTAAAAAGCATCCCTAGTTTTTGATGAGTCTTTCTTATACAATTTTGTACACGCGGGTCAAATTTAAGATTATCGTCCACTATCATCCCTAATAATTTTCTATGAGAAGTGACTTCAATGGTTGTATTATTAAGAAAGAGGACTTTAAATTATGTTTTTCATGAGAGAGGGATTTAGGAAAAAAAAGAAGTTTGATTTTTTTTAGGGCTGAGCATGAGTTGTGAGATATAAAGCCATGTTTCAGTGTCTGTTAAAGCTTCCTGAGTAATTTTTTAGAGGTGTATCTTGTTGTCAGATATGCAAATTAGCATGGAGTTATATGTGTACTGTATTAAGGAAGCTTTTTCAGTAGATGTGTGGACGGTGTGGGTAAGAATGTTAAAGAGGAGGGGACCAAGGGTAGAGCCTTGTGGCACACCTGTGATGACTGGAAGATATGGAAAGAGGGTGGAGTGCCAGTTTACTGACTGATACCTATTAAACAGATAGCTTTTCAACTATAGGAGGGTGGGCTGAGAGAAACCTAATGAGGACATTTGAAGCAGAAGTTTGCTTTGACAAACTGTGTTGAAGGCTTTAGACAAATCTGGAAATAAGAGACTAGTTTGGCATTATCTCTAGCTTTAATGACAGTATCCATACAGCTTAGAAGGCATTGCTAGTACTATGGGAAGGATAGAAGCCATGCTATGTCGGTGCTAGGAGTTCTTCCTGCATAAGAGTGTTTAACAACCATTTCCGAATACATTTTTTAAGTATTTTGGAGAGGAGGATCAGATTACTATAGGTCTGAAGTTCATAGTTTACTAGTACCATGTTGCATTCACAAGATTTCCCTTTGAATTTTCTGGTGGAATTAAAGAATACCTTTTTCAGTTTTCAGCTCCACATTCCTAAGTTTTCCAGCTTTTTAGTACAATTAAAGAATACCTTATTATTGCTTTTAGCTTTTTTTAATTAAGTAAGCTCATATATTCACTAGAAGATTTTATAAACTAAGGTTGCTTCTGTATTTACTCTATACTTCTTTTTATGATTAGCCAGTTTTTGAAAGTTAAGTAGTATCTCTATTTTGTATTGTGCGTCCTATTACTTTTTGTAATAGCACCATCATTTTTGTTGACATTGCCTTGTACATATATATGTGTCTTAATGGTGTGTTTTTGACTCAAAAGATGATAACTTCATAGACATCACTGATCATATCCTGACCAGATTTACTGGGTCAACCTAGTATAGTATCCCAGTCTGTTTTCCTAAATATGACACTTAGATCATTAAAATTTCCATTAATAAATTCGAGGAAGAATGGTTTATTTATGACTGAGAATAATTTCCTTCTAAGGTTAATGATGGCACCCAGATCTGGGTTATATTTAACTGCTTGAGACCCAATTTCTTATTTCACAACTGACACAACATTATTGCTCAGTGCAATTTTTGCTTGTGTCTGTACACAAATTAAATTCAGTAGCAATATTTTTGAGCTTGAAGTATAATAAATCCTATGCAGTCTGAAACTGCAGCATTCCAAAGAGACAGCAGGGCAGTGGTTGGGGATTTGTAGACACAAAGCACAGAGCAAAACAGTACTTAGTAGCTATGTAATGAGTGAGGGAAATCAAATATAATGTATAATGTATCATTCGCATAGCTGTGAGCTGCCTCGTGAGTCAAAGTTCGGAACACTGGTGTTGCAAATCCATCTGATTCTTACCTAAGAATCCTAGCAAGTTAATTCATTTATTTATTTTTGCTACTGATACCTCTTTTTGTGAGCTAACAAACTCACTATGAGAATATGAAAGTCTGGCAGTTGGCACAGAAGGTTCATTCTCTGAGCTGTGGTTCCTGTTGTATGGGGTTTGACTCCCTCAGTACTCATTTGCCTACTGTATGACCTTGAAGAATTCACCTAACCAAACAGTGCTTTGAGGGAACTGGAATTTTAGGCAAGGATCCTGAATGGTTCCTAGACCGGAAGCCTAGTAATCATCATCATCATAGGATCATAGGAGGTTACTAGGCTAACAGCCCCAGGATGCTTACAAGGCGATCCAAGTTTGGCCTGTGTTCCCAAGGGTGCCTGATTCAAGCAGACACTAAAATCAGCACCTATTGCTCCTGTCCAAGAGGAACACAGGTGATCATCAGCATTATCAACCCTATTTTTCTACATGGGGTTGGTGTGTCATGTCAACTGTCACCATCTCACTCACTATTCAATGCTGCTGTCCTAACTTCTACAACATTCATGCCTGACTGTTACTTAAGTTTGTAATGTTATGCATTTGCAGCCCATGCATTAAGTCTGGGCACTTAGGCTTAAGTTAGATGTAATAGATCCCCATGGGCTTTGTTTGAATTATGCAAGGTCAAAATTGTAACACCCTAATTTACAGCCTTATAAATATGTAGAATAATTTAAAATTTTGAATTTTGCAGCTTAAATATTAATCCTTGAAAGTAAGTGGTGAGCACACTGTCACTGAAATTATTTTCTAAGTCAAGAACTACAACATTATGAAAACCTATGATGCTTATAAATTATGTTTATTGATTGCAAATGAAAATTATGGTTATTGATTCTTAATGAAATATAAGCAAATAAAAGTTTTCAATAATTAATATTTTCCTAAGAGTGTACAACTAATAAATGTTGTGCTAGATAAAATGCAATCATTTTCTTCAGCCTTATTTGTCTTCTAGGGAGAAATGTAAACCTTGACTTATTTAAATCCACTGGTAAGAAGGCTCTCTTACAGATTCATAAATTCACAGGTTAATGCTAGGCTGTTTATCCGATGGAGAATCTTGTAGCCTAGCCCCCAAATCCCATTTTGAATTTATCAAGATGTAAACTAATTCTAGCTCCTCAATGGAATAAAGTACTTTGTAATTCCTTTTCATGCTTGGTAAAATCTGCTACAATACTGGAATCAAAGAAAAAACTTGCATCTAGATTTTTTGGATTAAGTATTTTATTTATTTATTGTGGTCATATTTCCATTACAGTTCGGCAGATGGCATTTGTTGACCTTTCTGAACATGTGTGGTAATACATACACAGACACAAACAAATATTTGTGTGTGTGTGTGTGTGTGTGTGTGTGTGTGTGTGTGTGTGTGTGTGTGTGTGTGTGTAGGGCACTGGTGTGAACAACAAGTGCCCTGACACCCAGTAGATCAATGTCATAATATCGAAGTCACCGATATCGTCACATTCTGCACATACTCTGGAGATCACCACGAAGTGCATTAAACCAAAGGCTAGTGACCCCCCCCCCCGCTTCAGGCCTGACATCCCCTGCTAGTTAAGTATACTAACTCTGAGACTGCATAATCCCCAAGGAAAGAAAATATTCCTCTACCTGATGATTGCCGATTTTGCAAACATCTGTGCTCTAATAGAGTAATTGCTGTAAGCTACCTCATTCCTTGGACGTCTTATTTTGGATCTTGTGCACCGGTTCATAGGTTCATACTAGACCATCTGCCCTGGGGCAATTATAAGCCTAGCCCGATTCTGTATGGCTTATGCCACCCCTTGATTTGAGTATACTGTGCCCTTTTTAAGGTTTAGTTTGCTGTGCCTCTGTCTAATAGTGACACGGGAGTAATCCCTGGGAAAAACCTACGATCCCCCATCCACCTATCGAGATTCTTCTTGAAGAGATTCAGTGAGGTGCTCTGCCTCACATGAACTGGAATTCTATTCCAGAGCGAAGGGAGCCTCTGGGTTATGAACCTGTCCCTCCAGTAAGTTCTATTTATTTCTGTGCTGAGGTTCAAGTCCCTCGAGCGTGTGGCTCTAAGAGATTTAGATTTACTGAGGTGGAGTATGTCCATTAATTCTGGATTTGACATAGCTTTGTACGCCAGGCATAGATCGCCTCGAAGTAGGCGGTATGCAACTGAGTAGAGCTGGAGTTTTTTTTAACCGAGCAGCATATGGCATCTGTTTGAGACCCTTGATCCTCTTGGTGAGATACTTTTGGGGTCTTTCTAATTGCTGCAGATGTCGGGTAAGGTACATCCCAAAAGGGGCATTGTATTCTATGATGGGCCTGATGAGGGATGAATAAAGGGGCATGATTACCTCTCTTGATCTAGATGTGAAACCCTTCATGATGAGGTGGGCTATGTAGAAGGTCTTTCTAACCACTTTGGCAATGTGGTTTTCAATGGAGAGATTGCTATCAACTTGGGTCCCCAGGTCCCTAATAACTTTCTCTGTACTTAATGGGTTTCCGCCTATGCGGTAATTTGTGGGCACATTGTTTTTGTCAAAGGGTATGACTATACATTTTTTGGCATTTAGCTTTAAACCATGGCGCTGGCACCAGTTATCTGTCTCTGTGAGACCTTTTTGAAGGATGTTTGTGTCAGCTGGAGAGTTGATTATGGCATCCAGTTTGCAGTCGTCTGCGAACTTGGTGAGCCATAGTCCTCCCACGTTTGCCTGTATCTCGGAAAAGTATATACTGAACAAGAGTGGTCCCAGGACAGAACCCTGTGGGACGCCACTTGTGACCGGTTTCGAGTCTGACATGGCTCCAGCAACTCTCACTCTGTGGGTTCTGTCTTTGAGCCAGTTTGTGACCCATCTTGTGACATAGGGGTTTATATTTAAGCTGGATAGCTTATCTATGATGCCCGAGTAGGGTATTGTGTCAAATGCCTTTGCAAGGTCCAGATAGGCTGTGTGGACTACCTTCCCTTCATCTATGGCTTTGGTGACTGTTTCGAACAAGTGAACCAGGTTCAAAAGGCAGGATCTGCCCTTGACAAAGCCGAACTGGGTAGGATCTAGTGTCTGTAGGTCCCCAGTGTCTTTGTTTATGAGCTCCATGATGATTCTCTCCATAGTCTTGCAGACTAAGCTAGTCAGGCTTATGGGGCGATAGTTTCCAGGGTCCGTAGAGGCTCCACCTTTGTGGAGTGGGACCACTGTTGCTGTACACCATTCTGTGGGCACATATCCTGTAGTGAGGCTGAGATTGTATAGCTGTTTTATTTGAGGGATTAGTTCCTCTTGGAGTTCATGTAGGATGCAACCTGGGACGCCATCTGGACCCATGGAAGCAGTATTTTTTGCT